>NW_026971206.1:0-12794 GCF_963678635.1 Symsagittifera roscoffensis
CCTTGAAAATTGGTCTTGCTACCTAATGTTGTTCTTCAAAAGGAGACAGATTTGCTAAAATTGAAATAAAATGTGGTTTCTTGTGTTTTTAGTTAGATAGATTTGATTTTCAACCTTAATTACATACCTCTGCCACCCGGGTTGACCAAAACTTCTTATCATACAATTTCCATATATGAGAAACTTCTTGTCATACAATTTCATACAATTCCATACGTACAGAAAATTGTATGAAAACTCTATGATAAGCATTTTTCCATATATGAAAATTGTATGATAGGTGTTTTCCCATAAACCAAAAATGTTGATTTTTTCTTTCTAAATTTAGTTTCTGAAAAATTTTCGGTTGTAGTGGCAACCGAACACAAGTGACAAAGTCCTTGGTTACTCAAAACACCAAAGGTTGGACGGTCTTGCATTTACAATGCATAGAAAACTTCCTGAATTTGGCTGTCTTTCACAATTGATATAACAAAAGTAACAAACTTATATTTTTTGGCAAAATTTTTTAATGATGATTATATTAAATTTTTGAATTTTCAAATTATCAGACATTGATCAAGGCGTACATTAACACCCCATACAAAAAAAGAGGAATTTTCAGCGTTTTTGAAAAAAAAAATTAAGTGAAAAGAAAATAAAAGCCAATTATATCGTATCCAGGACTACGTTATGCACACAAAATATTAAATTTTGCATGCAAAATTTTTTTTTTCGAAAAATGTTTGTTTGCGTACGAAAATCGATTTGCGGTTGAAAAAAAAAAACAAAAAATTTTTGGGCCAAATTTTCAAAATAACTTCCAGTCATCAAAAAAATGCCAGTCATACAATTTCCATATATGGGAATTGTATGATAAGCATTTTTTTCAAAAAACGAAAACCTCAATTTTTTATCACCAGATTGTTTTATGAGAATCAAACAGCCACAGAAATGAGTTTATACCAGTTTTCAACTATTTTTAGAAATTGTATGAAAATTGTATGACAAGCATTTTCCCACTCACTTGACGTATGGAATTGTATGATAAGCATTTTCGGTGTATGGAGGTCAACCCGGGCAATGCGTGTCTATTCGAAATCTATTTGATCTAGGGACCCTAACCGAGTTGGATAGAAAAGGAACAGTTTGTCTTGAATCAAGTATTCATTTTTTTCTTATTTTTAATCTGATTTGTCAATTTGAAAAGCAAAAATAAAATCAATCTGTATTATCACGCAGTCAATTGATTTGAACATGCGGAGAAATCGAGCTTTTTGAATAAACTTTAAAGTAGAACCACATCTCCAATGGAGCTATTTGATCCAATAAAACCACTTGTCCATCCTCGCAAAAGCAAACCTCCATGTCGGCAGCTTTAAAAAAATGGCAACGAGGACCTCAAAATTCAGAAAATGAACAAGGAAGGCAAAAGAGACTAGCAACGAAGATCTAAGGTGAGCGTACAGGATCGCAGGAGAAAAACGTTTCACAGAAGAGAGAAGAAAAAACTGGAGGCATGAGAAGACGCGAGGTGGAGGAAACAGTCAGGTCCATCTTATACTTGGCCCTAGTCGCCGAAAGTAAGATAGTATTTTCCCGAGGACACCCTCAGTTTTAACTTTTGGAAGTCTCGTTAAATGCACTTTTCGAAATTTTACAAAACGCATTCGTAGAAACAGCAATTATCAACTTTGCTCATTATAAGCTGCAAAGGTTGAGTACGTGATTTTTTCGTGATCATTTTAAAAAAATTGTGATCTACAATGGAGACTAATCTCCGCAACTCTAACTCTAGCAGATGCCCTAAATCGAGCATTCATTAAAAAATTGATATTTCAATCACCTTAAACCTATAAAGAGGGTAGATAAAAAAGCAATACTAAACTGCTCAAATTGATTAGCTCGTAAGAACCCCTTCTCATTAAAAGCCATTCTAATGTATGTCCTTTAATTATGTTATATATGTAGGAACACAGGGTTTTTTGGGAGACTAAGTAAATCGAGATTTAAAAAAATCGGCTGCAAATTTCGAAGAAGAAAGTGTAAAAAATTACAATTTTCCAGCTTACCCATCGAAATCAATGGCTGTGAAGAAAATAATTTCCGCGGATTGACAAACGCATAGTTAAAAGAAGGAAAAGGCGGCGTTGACATTTATTCGGTACTCAACACTCAAAACCTGGAAAAAATTTTACGGCAACAGTCTTGAACAAAAAAACTAATAATTGTAAGAGAATGAAACGATGCTTTTTTAAAAGAACATACCAGTGGTTTGAGCGAGTCTGCTTAGCTTTTTAGAGCCGAATTTGAATCAAAAGTTAGGTAATCATATGGAAAGTTCTGCCAATAGACATGAAAGTACAAATTCGTATGCAGTCCAATGGATGGACGACCAAATATACAGTTTTTTGTAATCGTGCGGACACGAGACAAACATTTTGGGGAAAAATAAATTGCAGAACTTTGGGTGCGACACAAAGCAGAAGCAATTTCTGCAGCCGGTCAATAATGTGACTCGCCCAATTTGTAAAACCATTGTTTGTTCCAGATAACTTGTAACTTTGTACAAATTGTTATAAAATCTCTCCACAAGAATTAGGAAAATCTCGTCAGACAGAAAGAAACAAAATCGT
The DNA here is from genome assembly GCF_963678635.1 of Symsagittifera roscoffensis. Lineage (NCBI taxonomy): Eukaryota > Metazoa > Xenacoelomorpha > Acoela > Convolutidae > Symsagittifera > Symsagittifera roscoffensis. The sequence continues at coordinate 2,616 of NW_026971206.1, forward strand.
ATTGTTACACCCATTTTGAACTGATACACACACCCGGAAAAAAAATTTCTGCTACTTTTGTTAGATGCTTTAAATAATAAATAGAAAAGAATGGAAAAATAAACTCATTGTCAAACTAACTACATGTAACAGAAGACCCTTTTTATTATCGATTTTAAAACTAGAAATAAAGTTGGATAAAAAAAACTCATGGAATCAGAAGTTCTCTAATGGTCAGTTTTTCAAATCAAATATAAAATGTCGAGCACCCACGCATAAATCTGAAACATATCACTACAATTTTGTATCATTCAGTCGGGAGATCAAAGACTTTTGCTGCACATACCGGACTGCAATTCTAGATTAGTGTGACGAAGATTTGTGGATCACAGTTTTTTTGCGTATCAATTTTGAAACATCCACGAGATGAAGTATTTGAATGAGATGAAATGAATGGTTTTGTTAGGAGTGATGTGGGCAACTTAACAATTAGAAAAAAATCTCTTTGGTTCTAAAATTGAAATTGTAACGAATCTCTTTCATCTGCGTTAAACACCAATCATGGAAACAAACAATGCACAGAAAATAAACCGGCGGGCAAGTTGACTACTTCCTCTTCATTTTAAAATCAGCCACATCGAAGGGAAATAAATTTTTGATTTTAAATTCAAAAATTTCTGAAGAATATTTCTCTAAGGTTCCCATTACGATAATGAACTCGAAGTAGCAACAATCGATGGGATCATCGCCAACTTTTGAAATAAAGACGAAAATAAAGACAGAAAAAATGTATCAAGAACGAAGTGAATCTAGAAAAAATCATTGGACGTAATTTGTATAAAATAATTACTCTTGTACTCATGTAGACAATACATGCCCGTCTGGTAAAAGAATGAAAACTTAAAACCCGTCTGCCAGTCCTTTTTGGCTAACATTTCAAAACACGTCGCAGACACAATACCAATCTGAATTTTTTTCACACCCATTCAGAATTTTTAAAAGCAGTTGCCTTCCCTGGGATCTTTTAATTTTAACTCCAATCGAATCGTATTATCAGAAAATTGTTAACAATTTATTTCAAAAGCGAATCTATTTCAATAAGTTTTGAGTTTAAACTCCTTAAAGAAACTTGTAATCAAAATTGTCTCAATTACATTACAAATTAGTGAAGAAGCTCAAAACTGATTTTAAAATAATCTCTACAAATCTCATTCACTAAACACTTTTCAAAAAAACTAATCAGCTTGATGACGAATGACGATAAGATCCTGAAACAGCTAAAAAAAAACCTGTGGAGTTCAAAAAACTATTGAACAAACTCGTGAAAAACACGAGAAAAACAACCCGAACTTCAAAGAAAAGAATGAGTGTTGTTGAAAGACAACAAACTAAGTGGTAACAACAGTCCTTCAATCCGCATTCACGGCTCTTCTTCACCAGACACATCCCCGACCATTTAGATTGAAGGCTCCTGTAGAACATATCTGGTGGCCTTATCTTTACAGACAGAATAACCACCACCACGGTTGAAATTTATTGGAAACCATCAATGCGGATAAGAGTCTGAAAGTAATGTTGGGAGCTTCTAATGAGCAGAATATACCGGAAGTCGCAAACAAATGAATCAATCTGGACTTCGCGAGTGCATCAAATTGATCGTGAAGAGTACTCAATTAAATCTGCCTAAGCATCGATTGGTTCTTTAAATATCCTGGGATAAAAATCACAACGATTCATTCAGCTGTAACTACTGTTTTGAACAGAATACTGTCAATTTCATGGATATTCAAAATCAACCATATTGGACAAGGTCAAAAATGTTTTATTTCAAATGATTTTAAAAATCTCAGCAAAAAAAAACTATATTACAGAAATAAATTGCTAGCAACGTCTTTTGTTGAACCAAAATCATCTCCATACGCAGCAAATGATAATTTTTTTTGGAACCATGAAGCTACAAAACAATCGTCAATTGGATGCACATCTTTCATAAAATCAAAAAAAGAAGATTTTCCAACCGGGCCGAGATCCAGCTCAAAAACCGCTCAAGATATGAGCGGTTTGAGCGGTTTTTCAGCAAGATTTGAGCGGTTTGAGCGGTTTGGGCGGTTTGGGCGGTTTTTTGGAAAAACCGCTCAAACCGCTCAAATCTTGCTTAAAAACCGTTCAAAAACCGCTCATTTCTTGCGGTGAGTTTTGAACGGTTTTTCAAGCAAGATTTGAGCGGCTTTAGAGCAAAATAACCACTGGAAAATATGTAAGATTTGAGCAGTTTGCTCGAGCAAAATAACCACTGGAAAATATGTAAGATTTGAGCGGTTTGAGCGGTTTTTTTAGACAATTACGCTCAAAATCTTGCTTCAAAATGAGCGGTTTGAGCGGTTTTTGAACGGTTTATCTAGAAAAACCGCTCAAAAACCGCGCAAGATTTGAGCGGTTTATTTAGACAATTACGCTCAAAATCTTGCTTTGAAATGAGCGGTTTGAGCGGTTTTTGAACGGTTTATCTAAAAAAACCGCTCAAAAACCGCGCAAGATTTGAACGGTTTTGAGCGGTTTATCTAAAAAAATCCGCGCAAGATTTGAGCGGTTTTTGAGCGGTTTTTTAGATAAACCGCTCAAAACCGTTCAAACCGCTCATTTTGAAGCAAGATTTTGAGCGTTGTTGTCTAAAAAAACCGCTCAAACCGCTCAAATCTTGCTTCAAATTAGGTGAAAAATCTCGAATCGGGCAACATAATTTGCAATACTTAGTTTCACACTCATTTGAATTTGACATGGTGCAGTAGATCATGTAGAGAAAAAAAAGTCTTGGAAATAAATGCAATATTCTGGATCTGCTGGACATTCCTTTGGCAAGCACTCGCACATCATTATATCAAAAAACCGAAGAACCACAACAAGAGACCGACTCTTAAAAAAGTTTATCTTAGTTATCTATTGAATACGTCCTCAACCTTAGATCTTAACCATTGGGATATTGTTTTATGCATGAAGATGGGAGAGGGCAAATCGACAAGACTGCAAAAAAGTAGTCCCACAAAATTCTTTAGATAAAAGCGTTTCGTTGTGTCATATATATATATTATTACTAGTCCTTAACTATATTATGTTGTTTGGCGCCATTGGTTTTGGCCATGTGTTTGGTGCGGCTAACAATTGATTAAGTACCTGCTAATCTTAGTTAAGTCGGTGTATGTTTTGAGTTATTGTTGCTAACCGTTACGACTAAAACAGTCAGTCTAGATTCAGTGAATTTAAGATATTGAACTTGCATTTTTCACATAGTGCAGCAAGCAGGACAAAGCGCGGGATCAGGGAAAAATCCACTGAGAATTACGGCATTTTGGCCGAGTAAAAGTACGGAAGCACCGATGCTGTGGGAGCATTGGATTACACGTTTTACATGGGGTGTAATAGCAAAAGACTCATTCAATCCGACGGCATTCTATTTTGATTGGACGCTAACCACGGTGTAAATTACAGACCTGCCAGAGGAGGTGCGTGGGAAAAATTGTTTGGAAGCGGAGCAGACATTAATCTCTAACCTTTACTTGTGCTTGGGGGAACGTGGACAAAACGAGTTACATAACCGAAAACCCCATTTGGGCCTGGCGACTACCCGATATCCTCGGGTTTTGGATGAATTTGAGAGTGTTTTCAGGAAGGAAAGAAACGAAATGTTCGAAACGTACCAGCTACTATCTGGTCCTGAAACAGGTAAAAAAAAATCTGTGGAGTTCAAAAAAAATATTGAACAAACTCGTGAAAAACACGAGAAAAACAACCGCAACTTCAAAGAAAAGAATGAGTGTTGTTGTAAGACAACAAACTAAGTGGTAACAACAGTCCTCCGATCCGCATTCACGGCTCTTCTTCACCAGACACATCCCCGACCATTTAAATTGAAGGCTCCTGTAGAACATATCTGGTGGCCTTATCTTTACAGACAAAATAACCACCACCACGGTTGAAATTTATTGGAAACCATCAATGCGGATAAGAGTCTGAAAGTAATGTTGGGAGCTTCTAATGAGCAGAATATACCGGAAGTCGCAAACAAATGAATCAATCTGGACTTCGCGAGTGCATCAAATTGATCGTGAAGAGTACTCAATTAAATCTGCCTAAGCATCGATTGGTTCTTTAAATATCCTGGGATAAAAATCACAACGATTCATTCAGCTGTAACTACTGTTTTGAACAGAATACTGTCAATTTCATGGATATTCAAAATCAACCATATTGGACAAGGTCAAAAATGTTTTATTTCAAATGATTTTAAAAATCTCAGCAAAAAAAAAATATATTACAGAAATAAATTGCTAGCAACATCTTTTGTTGAACCAAAATCATCTCCATACGCAGCAAATGATATTTTTTTTTGGAACCATGAAGCTACAAAACAATCGTCAATTGGATGCACATCTTTCATAAAATCGAAAAAAGAAGATTTTCCAAACGGGCCGAGATCCAGCTCAAAAACCGCTCAAGATATGAGCGGTTTGAGCGGTTTTTCAGCAAAATTTGAGCGGTTTGAGCGGTTTGAGCGGTTTGGGCGGTTTTTTTGGAAAAACCGCTCAAACCGCTCAAATCTTGCTTAAAAACCGTTCAAAAACCGCTCATTTCTTGCGGTGAGTTTTGAACTGTTTTTCAAGCAAGATTTGAGCGGTTTTAGAGCAAAATAACCATTGGAAAATATGCAAGATTTGAGCAGTTTGCTCGAGCAAAATAACCACTGGAAAATATGTAAGATTTGAGCGGTTTGAGCGGTTTGTTTAGACAATTACGCTCAAAATCTTGCTTCAAAATGAGCAGTTTGAGCGGTTTTTGAACGGTTTATCTAAAAAAACCGCTCAAAAACCTAGCAAGATTTGAGCGGTTTTTTTAGACAATTACGCCCAAAATCTTGCTTCAAAAAGAGCGGTTTGAGCGGTTTTTGAACGGTTTATCTAAAAAAAACCGCTCAAAAACCGCGCAAGATTTGAGCGAATTTTGAGCGGTTTTTGAGCGGTTTTTTTAGATAAGCCGCTCAAAACCGTTCAAATCTTGCGCGGTTTTTGAGCGGTTTTCTTAGATAAAACCGTTCAAAAACCGCTCAAACCGCTCATTTTGAAGCAAGATTTTGAGCGTTGTTGTCTAAAAAAACCGCTCAAACCGCTCAAATCTTGCTTCAAATTAGGTGAAAAATCTCGAATCGGGCAACTTAATTTGCATTATCTAGTTTCACACTCATTTGAATTTGACATGGTGAAGTAGATCATGAAGAGAAAAAAAAGTCTTGGAAATAGATGCAATATTCTGGATGCAAATCGACAAGACTGCAAAAAATGTACTCCCACGAAAATTCTTTAGATGAAAGCGTTTCGCTGTGTCATATATATATTATTACTAGTCCTTAAGTATATTGTGTTGTTTGGCGCCATTGGTTTTGGCCATGTATTTGGTGCGGCTAACAATTGATTAGGTACCTGCTAATCTTAGTTAAGTCGGTGTATGTTTTAGGTTATTGTTGCTAACCGTTACGACTAAAACAGTCAGTCTAGATTCAGTGAATTTAAGATATTGAACTTGCATTTTTCACATAGTGCAGCAAGCAGGACAAAGCGCGCGATCAGGGAAAAATCCACTGAGAATTACGGCATTTTGGCCGAGTAAAAGTACGGAAGCACCGATGCTGTGAGAGCATTGGATTACACGTTTTACATGAGGTGTAATAGCAAAACACTCATTCAATCCGACGGCATTCTGTTTTGATCGGACGCTAACCGCGGTGCAAACTACAGTCCTGTCAGAGGAGGTGCGTGGGAAAAATTGTTTGGAAGCGGAGCAGACATTAATCTCTAACCTTTACTTTTGCTTGGGGGAACGTGGACAAGACGAATTACATAACCAAAAACCCCATTTGGACCTGGCGACTACCCGATATCCTCAGGTTTTGGATGAATTTGAGACTGTTTTCAGGAAGGAGAGAAACGAAACGTTCGAAACGTACCAGCTACTCTCTCGAAAACAACGTGACGGGGAAACGTTGGAAGTGTTTCATTCCGTTTTGAGTGGACTAGCCGCTAGATGCTTTTTGGGGGCACTGAAACGACGCGTGTTACGTGACGTATTTATAGTGAATATGTCCAATAAGGAGGCCCAAACGGAACTATGTCGTTCAACTAAGACGCCAGATGAGGTCTACCGAATTGCTTTGTCATACGAGTGGGGTGACAAGTACGCCAAATCGTATAAAGTACCCGGTGGGGGACTTACCGCAGCACCAGCGGGGTCATTACAAAATAAAGCGGAGCCAATAAGCGCAGTCAGAGGAGGTTATCGCCAACCATTTTAAAGAGGTGGACGTGGATTTGGCAGAGGAGGCACAAGGGGTCGTGGAGGAGCAGATCGCAAGTGCTATAATTGTGACCAGAGTGGTTTTACCCCGGATCACATTCCAAAGTGTCCAGCAAGAAATGCAACCTGCAACTTTTGCAAGAAAACTGGGCATTACGAGCGAACTTGTAGAGGACGTCGATTGGCGAATAGGGGTCGAGTGGGCATGATAAATGAGGACGGCACCGATGGCGGGATTGAGCAAGATTATCCGGAGGAGAGTGTATCCAACTACGGAAGTTCCGTTGGATGGGTAACCGATTCAAAGGCACCGGCACATGGATGGGATTCGGATAGTTCAACGGAGTATGTAGTTATGTCAATCCGGCGGAAGAAGGAAGAAGAATTGAGAGTCGCGGGGGCAAAGCTAGCATTAAAGATTAATGGTAAGGCAACTCAAGCCTGGATTGATAGTGGCCCGCCAATATCTATCTTTACCATTGGGGAACTGAAACGTACCCTGGGTACAGCTAACGTACATTCGAAACCGCTTGATCCGAAAGACGACCAGTTTCGCGACTACGGCAACAACCCGTTGAAATTCCTGGGGAAGATGCAGGTCTATTATTGGCAGGGATTTAATGCCAGCACTAGGACTGATGTTGGTCCAAGCACCACCGACGAAAGGGGTAAACAGCATACTATCACAGGAAGGAACTGTGGAGACGGACAATGACTTGGACGATTGGCAGAAACATTTTCGTCAGCGATTTCACCATCTTTTTCACAGGGTAGGGCGTATCCGTAATTACAAAGTGCAGGCCGAGTTCTTCAAGAATTTAACTCCAATTCAACAAAAGGGTAGGCGAGTGCCAATAACATTACAAAAAAAAGTTGATAAGGAAACTGACAAACTTTTGGAACAATGTCACATTCAAAAATTGGAAGAATGTTCAGATAAATATTTTGTCTCACCGATCGTCATCACAGTGAAAAAAGATGGTTCGGTAAAACTTGCACCACTAGAATCCAGAGAATTGAACAAGCAAGTACATAAAAATAAATATCAAATGCCCAATATTGAAGAACTAATGGACATTGTAGAGCAATCGATCAGCGAACGTAAACAGAGGGATGTTTTTTTACAACGATGGATCTCACGTACGCATACGGACAACTTCCTTTGAATGAAAATACTAGCAAACATTGTAATTTTTCTTTGGTGGGAGGCCGTTCCACCGGTACATATCGCTTCAAGGCAGGACTCTATGGATTGACAACCTGCCGGCGGAATTTCAACGTGTCATGGATGCTATTTTAGCTGAATTTCCTTGTGCACACGCCTTCATTGATGATATCTTAGTAATTTCAAAAGGTACCAAGATTGAACATATTGCCTTTGTGGAGAAGATTTTAGCGAAACTAAATAAAGAAAATATGGCTTTGAAACTAGAAAAATGTCAATTTGCGAAAAATACTTGCGAATGGTTAGGCCACCGGATTACAAAATCAGGGATTACACCAATGGTGCGGATTACGCCGATTGACAAACTAGCCGCCCCGAGGACGCTCTCACAATTGAAGTCGTTCATGGGGTCAATCCATAGCCTTCACAAATATTTACCTGCGTTGGCTGAAACTTCGGCGCCCTTACGTCCATTACTTAGTAAGAAAAACGAATTCGTATGGACAACTGACTGCCAAACAGCGTTTGAATCGCTTAAAAAGCAAGTTGCGAACATAGTCGAACTTAAGCATTTCGATGTGCATAAAGACATTCGAATCGTGTAAGACGCGAGCCATAATGGTTTGGGGGCTGTACTCGAACAATTAAGCGCCGAAGGTTGGCGCCCTGTATCATTTGCGTCTCGTTTTCTAAATGCGGCCGAAAAGAAATACTCGACAAATGAGCCAGAAATGCTGGCCGTAGTTTGGGGTTCCGAATATTTCAGAAATTACATTTTCGGGCGAAAATTTACCGTAGTGATAGATCACAAGGCTTTGGTATCATTGAATGGAAATAATCAGAAAAACAAAACTATATTCAGTCGGTTGACTCGTTGGATCGATCGAATTACACCCTTTGATTTTGTCATTGAACATATGCCGGGGGCTAAAATTGGCCTGGCGGATTATCTATCAAGGCATCCGGTGGGGGAAGCAACAAGAGTTAGTCTCTATGATAACACTTTCACGGTTGCTAAATTGCATTCAATTACCAATTCACTCGGTTACATTAATACCAATAAAGGGATTATCAAAGCACCAAAGGAATCAATTGTTTCAGCTAAAGATATACAAGTTGGAAATGATCGAATTAACTCTCCATCGGAAGAGGGCGTCAAAACGCGTGACCGTCGGCCAACCAAAAAACGTATAGCTAAGTGCAATGACCGTGAAGGCGCGAAAATTGTGAAATCAATTACGGAATGTAAACTACGTGAGTCTGATATTAATTCCACTGTAAACAGTAATTCTCCTTTTACTCAAACAAATACTTCTACAATGACATCATTAAACTTAAAGAAGTTAAATAAATTATTGTTAAAACACCCAGAGATCACGAGCGGCAGTAGCAGTGATGTGGAGATAGTAGATGCACGACTGGAGGCGGAGACACAAAATACTAGGGACATCCGATGCAACACGGTAACTTCCATTCCTTCGGCCTTCGGAGGCGAATTATTTCCAGCGGCATATCCAGCGGGAGGAAATGTCATTATGTCGGTGATTCCCCGGGACTGTAAGATCGTCCGAAAAAGCAGTGCATTGCTTGAATTGTTCAACCTTAAACTAATTGAGGCGAATTATAAAGGGGACCCTCAGATGTGGGCGATAAAAGAATGGGTGGAAGTCAAGGACCCGGTGTTGGAGAAGAAGGTCAGAGCAATGAGTGCCTACCTCGGACAGCACGCACACGATTTCCATGTGCGGGAGAATTGCCTGTGGATGGACGAACGACTCGTTATCCCCATACCACTCAGGAATGCAGTGGTTAACCGAATCCATTGTTTTCACCACGGGCGCTCGAACATGTTCGATGCAGCAAGGGACGTCTGGCTGGTTCCCCTATCTCCACCGGAGTTTAGTTGCAGCTGCGGATGGGTGCAAGGAATGCACGGATGCAGGTAAAAGCCTTAAACCATTATGCGCTAAAAGTGACATTGGGAAAGTCTATGAACCACGGGAGCCAAATGAATGCCTACAGCTAGATTTTTGGGGCCCGATTAGATATCTAAATGAATCGAGTAAATACGTTTTGGTGGCGGTTGATCGATTCTCACGCTGGCCCTCCGCAATGATCTGCGGGAATAATAAAAACGAGAAGGTCCTTAGGTTTATTAAGCAATACATATCTCAACATGGTGTCCCTAGGAAAATTTTTATGGACCAAGGATCGAGTTTTACATCGAAGGCGGTTAAATCTTTTTGCAATTCCGAGAGAATAGAAATAAAATATTCACCCGTGAATGACCACCGTGCTACCGGATGTGTCGAACGTACAATTGGCAGCCTGAAAAACTTTGTTTTAACTTATGCATAAGAAAAAGATAGCGGAAATTTAGAATCAATGATAGAACGAGCGTTGAGTGCCCTGAGTTTTGCTACGAATGCTACACTTAAAATATCGCCGTTTGAAGCTCATCACGGCAGGGAAGCAAATACGGTCCTTCGAAATCTCACGAAAAAACCGACCTTGCAAAATCTCAATTGGGACAGAGTGTTGAAACAAAAATCTGCCTATTTAAATTCGACGAGCCCACGAAATCAGAAGATTCCCCAACCTATGGAAACTGATTGGGAAAAACGGTCTGACGTTGAGTATGACGTCGAACACATGAGCTACCCTAGACGACTGACACAAGAGCAACTAGTTTC
>NW_026971207.1:0-22333 GCF_963678635.1 Symsagittifera roscoffensis
CCTTGGGGTCACTGGCTCTCATACCAGATGACCCCTGAGAGCACGGGCTCAATTACCCGATGACCACTCAGGTCACTGGCTCTTTTACGCAATGACCACAGAGGTAACTGGCTCTCTTAATTGATGAACACTGAGGTCACTGGCTCTAGTACCCGATGACCAGTGAGGTCACTGGCTCTCTTACCCGATGCCCACTGAGTTCACTGGCTCTCTTACCCGATAAACACTGAGGTCATTGGCTCTCTTATTCGATATCCACGGAGGTTACTGTGTCTTTTACCGATGCCCACTGAAGTCGCGGAGTGAGAAATGAAGATCATACAAAAACTTTTTTTATGAGAACAGCTCAAAAATTTAAATTGTGCTTTTAAGTTTTGGAATTTGATTTCATATATGCATGTTTATAGGACAAATTTTTAGTTTTTCATCTTTAAACTTGCTTCTTCTTCCAGACAAAAAAAAATTTAAAAGAGAGTAGCCTTTTTAGTTCAAGTAAATGGACAAAATAATTGAACTTAATTCCAATCAATTATAATAGTTTTTTTTTTCAAAAAAAAATGAACATAGAGACAACATAAAAATTTTGCGGTTTTTATTTGCAAGAATTATCGATTACATTGACAAAAATATAGGCAACATTTTCCCATTATAGTCAATTTTTATCTATTAAACTTCCATGTGGGCAAAGCAAAACATAAAGCGGCGTGTTATTGCTGCTCAGTGTTATCAAATTCGATGCGCAACATTTGATTAACTCATGAAAAAGTACTATGTTTTGAACAATAAAAAATTTATTTGAACCAAACTACTAAGAAATCAAAACATTTTTGCAAGTTTCCAAAGTTGAACGCTCTTCTCACTTCTTCTCCTCCCACATCAGATTTACAAAATTCTATATGAAAAAAGGATCTGTTTATATTTGGGTAATAAACATGCTTACCAATTTTGGTGACTGTCTAATAGCCCGGAGAAAACTTGTGAGAAAAAAGATAGGTGGGAACGAACGGTAGATAAGCTTGAAATTTTTCCGATGCAAAGTTAAATAAATCTTTATTTCATTTTTTTCGTTAATTGAATTTTGAACCAGTAGTTTTCCTAGTTTTTCTACCCCCTATATACAAGAATCAATTTTAGTTCGCTGGGGGAGACGGTAGAAAGAACCCTTTTTCTGTAAACCGCATAAATCTAACCTAATATAAAAGTTTTTGGGCCTTTTCTCAGAAAAAGTTCTGCCCTTTTCGTGGTTGCAGACTTAATTTGATTTTGTCTTAAGGTTTCCCCCTCATTTCTTACATTTTTGGGTTCTTTAATTTTCTCAATCTTTTGATTTTCGCTGCAGTTCTTTTTCGAAAATTTAATCAAAATGACTTTTGAAGTTCAAAAGTTCGCGTTCGATAAATTAATGAAAACTTCGGGCAAACATATTCCAATTTTGACCCAAACTCTAAAAAAATCAAAAAGCATTAGAAAAGTTTAAAATTCCGTAGCTTTTCTGACGTCTCTTCTGTTAACTGCAAATTAAAGATATTCTAACAACTATTTTACGAGGGGGTGGGAAAACGAAAAAAACCCATTTCCCAAATTAAAAGCTCTAAAAGTTTTACTTTTCCAGTTTGCTTCCATTTGTTCAAGGGATGATTTTGACTCCAATAACTTATTTTTCTTGAAGTATTTCGCTCTTTTGTATAATTTCCGACCGTGAAACACTTGCTACCAAACTTAGACAATTTTATTTCACGTCAATTTGTAGATCAGTCGAATTAAAACTGATTCTAGGTCATAAAGTGTAGCTTGACAAAGTAGCTTTATAAAGTAGCCTTTGATTATGCTACCAATAAAATAATAAGTGAAATTAATGAGACAGGAAATTGCATTTTTTACATGAAATCTCAAAGTTTGATAGCAATAAATTTACGGTGTGACATTACTTATGTAGCTTATTTCTTCGCATTTGTTTCTTTAATATGAGATTTATGACCGGAGTTAGATTTCGTCAATTACCATACAACCAACCGGCTCTCTAGTACTCTTGTTTTCCAGTCAAGTGAGCTTTTAGGAACCATTACGGCTCCCTTTTGACGTTTTTAAAACCATCAATATAATAAAAAAACAAACACATTTTTCCAGATAGTTAGTTGCAACTTTTTCAACATGCTGCCAGCTAATATTGTAATTTGGCTCTTTTCCTTTCACTCTCCACCACCCAACCCCCCCCCCCCCCCCCCGGCTCTTTTTCTTTCCCCCCCCCCCCCACCTGCAATTTTTTACATGTAAATTTATTGACCACATTGTCCGATTGTTATGAAAATTTACATACAGACCAATAAGGTCACGAAATACATATTTGGTCTTCATACTCAACCTCGTAAAACCACTCGTTACACTAATAAGTTGAAGCTGCCGTGAGGTGGGGGGGGGGGAAAGGAAAAAGAGCCCCCCCCTCCCATCTCACGTAAGCTTGCTTCATTTTTTATGGTGTAATCTTGGGTTGTACAAGGTAAATTCTCAAACAAGACCAAATATTTTTGTCATGGCATAACTAGTCCACATACCAATTTTTGCAACAAGAATCGGAACATGTGGAAAAAAAATATTTGTAATATTTCGCAAGCGGGGGGGAGATCTTGCAATTTTTTTATCATAAAAGTTGTACTATATGTTTTGTTATTAAACTGTCCAACAATAAATCTATTATTCATCTTTTTTCAGACGTCACAACCAGCCAATAAAATGATCCTGTGCATCTTGTGTGAACTTAGTAAAAAAAGCACGTGCTTTTTTAAATTGGTTCTTAAATGCACATATCTGAATTGTAAACATTGTTGTACAAAACCATTTAAATTGTGTACCATATATTTGCATGAAAAAATCGAACCATTGAGAAAAGATCCATTAAGCTTACCAGCTCAATTCAACGTGTATTAGAATCTGCATTTAGACTGTAAAAATTACAACCGTCAAACAACGGTGCACATTAAGAGTGATACGCTCCTGCTGTAGTAATCATAGAAGAAGCCATTTTGCAGATATCTTATTTCAAGGTGAGTAATAGTTTAAGTATGTTTGAAAAAAAGTGCACTGAATCATTGAAAATTATATATTTAAAGCGGCTCAAGACTTTCCTTTAATTTTCACAAACCCCTTGACTCTGATGAGAATGAGGACATTGACTATTGCCAAAAAAAAGAAATAAAAAAATTGCAATAGTTATACTTTCGTTTCAAAAAACTGAAAGGGAAATGTGACTGAAATTTGACGTAACAATTTAACTTGTGTTTTAGCTGAGCAGCTGGGACTCTAAACGACGACAAATATTATTTGGAAATGACTGACAGCAGGTGCCAGAAGAACTTCTACCAGGATTCTGGCTTGAATCGGGGAACAGGAAAAAGGTTAGCAAAATACGGAACCGAGATGTGAATAATCCCATTCATTTTCCCATTTGTAACCCTCCTCAACATACAAAATACTGAAAAAATACTGTTTATCTCAAATACTGAAATAATGCTTCATCTAAAAAAACTGAAATAACTGATCATCTCAAATACTGAAGTTGCCATTTATCTCATCAAATACTGAGATTGCAATCTTTTTAAAACTCTAAACCAGACTGCTCGTATCAGGGCGAAGCCCTGAAAGTTCCGACTGCCTTTTAACGTTTATGGAGCAGTAATAACAAAAAAACATAAAAAAAATAAATGAAATAAAATAAAATGAAAAATTTTTTTTTCTAAAATTTGAAATTTTTTTTGATGAAAATCATCCCCCCACACGCCATATAAAGTAGAAAACAATAGATTTTGCTCCTTTTAACAAATCAGTTATGGCAAATAAGCTTCTTTTAACCAATTTGGAACGATTTCTAAGACGGATTAAATCTCCGCTTACGCGTTAATAGCGCGAATTATATCGCGCGTTAATTGTCCCAAATTGGTCAAAATGGCAATCTTTAAACCCTCATAACTTTACGAAAAATGATCACAGGTGAAATATCTTTTCAAATTTAGGCTCAGGACAACAATAGCTTTCGAATCATATTAAAAATTCCGTCAAAAGTGGCTAGTTAAAAAGTCGAAATTTGTCTGAAGAAAAAAAAACCCACCCCGAGCACAAATATTCCGTTATTTTCGTATCGAAATTCGGAACAATTAGCTTATTTATCTGCAGTCAAAATAATCAAGAAAAAAAATCATTTTTATTTGAAGCGAGGAAGAGCTGAAAAACGAACTCATCAAATAAAAAAGCTCTCAAAACTTTTGACGAGTCAAGGACCGTAATTAGATTTTTAAATAGGCCGCGATGACTTTCTTCGTTTTTTTTTCAAGAAAAATCCTAAAATAGGCTCAGGCACAATTTCATCTTTTCGCAAGTTAACTTTCAAGTTGTTTTTCAATTTAGTTCATTTTTTGTTCAAAAAGGGCTCTTTTCCAGTTTCCCCTCTTTCAAAATACCGAATTTTATGTTTGTTTTACGTGTTATTACGGCTAAATGCGCGATGTTACGCTGTTATGTATGAAAAACAAATCTGTTCAAAGTTGACGATTTGCTCACCATGCCAAATTTCATGGCATTATGACAACGTTAATGAAGTTTTTCACAATTGAAATTGAAAGGGGGTGGGAACTGGAAAAGAAACAAAAAAGGCAAGCTTCACTATCGAACAGCAAAAATGTAAAAGTCACGAAAAACGTGATCAACGTATTTCGAAGGTGGAGTTTAATTTTCAGATTTCACAGCGAAATAAAAGTTTTATTTTTTGATCCAATTTTCTCGAATTGGGTTTTTTTAATCAAAAATGCCACTAATAAACTGTACTAGAATTTCAAAGGACTTAAATGGCATTTTTTTTTCTTTGAAATTTGAAAGTTGAGAATTTTTAAAAAACGAATGAGTGTTTTTATTTTTTTCAAACTGTCTGTTGGAAATGTTATTAAAGGTTAAGGGCGTATTTTAGTTTACAAGGTACTTATGTGATTTTTTAAGCAATGTTTTCATATTCGTGTCGTGATTGCACAAACAAAAACTTAGTCCTTGGGGTTTTTTCCTCACACCTCACATACATCTCTAACTATCTCCCAATTGTTCACGTACAAACAGCTTAAAGTTTTTCACAACTTACTTAAAAATGCGGCCGAGTAAAGAAAAATTAGATCTAAGTTGGTTGCATGGCGAATTTTTGTATAATTGAAAATTTTTGATATATCTGATGGAAATAATTACTCATTGTGCCGACCATTAAAAATGGGGAGAATTTTTGTATTTGGGTGTGTTTTAGTTTATTTTTTGTTTTCCACGCAAATTCAGCTACCACAAATAATCAACGGACAGGGTTGAGGGATTAAAGCCCTTTCAGTCGTGATTTGAATGACCTTAAAAAATTTCAAAAACAAATTCACAGTGTCGAGAAAAACCGGTTTGAAAATTTAATTTTTTTGTCTAATTTCGAGCTAATTAGCAAGGAAGTTAGTAAATGAAATAGCTTATTTAAGCTCAATTTAAGCCGTAAAGTTTACTTAACGCAACTTCGGTGCAACTTTTTAGCGCAATTTTGGGAATCAAAAACTCGAAAATTCAAAAAAAAATCCGCAAAAATTATAAGTTTTTGAAGTTTTTTCTTTTTTTTTGTAGTCATTTTTCTCCAAAATCTATTTTATTATGACTCTCAAAAATACCTAATTTCTATTTTTTTCTCAGGTTTTTCTATCATAACATGCAGAGAAAAACGACACTAAATTGAGAAAACGTTTTTGCATTTTTCTAAGACTGCTGTCGGAACATTCTGTGCTACCTACACAGTAACCGGCTATCCTTTTTGTAAGTTTATTTCTAGTTTTTTGTGGAAAAGTGTCCAGTCTGCTAATAGGCGTTCAAAATTGGATTTAAATTCAGGCAAATTGAACATAACAAATAGTTGTTGAAGAAATGCTCAACGTAAAAACAACAAATCAAAGCCAGACGCGAACCTTCTACCTGTGTTTCCTGCAATTTTTACGCGTTGTCATACCGCTACTGCAGTAGCAGTAATTGTTTATGTATGTACCACCAACCTACGGTGCTTAGTTATTGCTTTTATGGTATACTCAAGGTCACAGTGTGTGATGACATTGAGACTAAGTGAGAGATCAGAGTTGTTCAGCGCTGATCTAGTTCTCAGTAACCAATAACAAAAGAAAGAAAAAGAAAACTAAAATTCAATATACAGAATACACTATTGAATTACCACTTGTTTTCAATTGATATCGCAACGCATATCACATGGCGCAGCCAGCAGGTTTCGCAGCTCAAGATAACAGAACGGATATGGGAATCCCGGTATTTTGGGCGTCAGCGAATCTAGACCCTCCGTGGCCATTCAAAATCTGGTTCGAACAATTTCTCATGGCGGTTACGGTTAAAGAAAATGTGAACCCAAATATTATTTTGGAAGAACCAAAAGACATACTAGAGGAACCACCCCCTCAACCAGAAACACCCCGAGAGGGAGAGAATGAAGATGCGAGAAATGCGAGGACACTTAGAGACAAGCTAGCAAGGGATAGAGTATTGTTGGAGAATGAAGAGAGAAGGACAAGGGGCCCACGAGTCGGACACAATGTTTTCTACAACGAAGTACAAAAGAAATTGGTGTCCAGATCATTTTTGTCTTTGGGTACAGAAGGAAAGAAACGGTTCCTACAAAAGAACTCACATGCTGAAATATCGAAAATGACGTTCAGGGAAATTACAGAACTGGCAGAAGTTTCGTTTCAAAAGGTGAAGTGTGTAACGTACGAAAGATACAAGCTGTTTACGAGAATGCAAGAATCTGGAGAATCTCTGGAATCAGTTCACGCAGGGTTAACTGCGCAATCAGCCCGATCAGAACTGGGAACAATGGAAAACGAAATAGTCCGTGATTTATTTATTTCAAAAATGAAAACATGACATTGCAGGACACGTTGACATTCGAGACCCTAGACCCGGAAGAGGTTCTGAAAAGAGCGATAAAATTCGAACATGGCAAGTTAACCACAATTGCGTTCCGAAAGACAAATGCGGCGGCTACAGGAGGATCAAGTAACAATTACACCTAGGGTGTGAGAATAAAACAAGAACCTGTAATGGCAGTTCGAAATTTGTCAGGGACAACAAAGAATCAAAACAGAAAGGAATCGAACAAAAGAAAAAATAATAACAAGAATCACAACATGAAAACAAAACCATGTAACAGATGTGGAAGGACATTTGATCAAGGCCATCTGAAAAATTGTGCAGCGATGGAGAAAAATTGTGAGAACTGCGGTAAACCCAATCACTTTGCAAAAATGTGCAGATCTCAACAAGTAAGCGAAGTTGCGGAAGACTCGGAAGGATCGGTAGAGGAATGCGATCAAATAAGTGAAAGTGTTGGGTCATGTAGTGAGTTTGAGGTTATGTCGATACAAACCTATCGACCGGAAAACGAGAGAGTTTCAAAATATGTGAAAGATTGAATCAATGAAATGAGGAACAAGTCAAACGCAGAAATGATACGTGTGCAGAAAATAGATTCGATTCGAGATCCAACATTGAATCGAGTAAAATCACTAAAGGCCATGGTACGAATCGATAACCAAATAATACAACTAACAGTGGACACGGGAAGTCCAGTATCATTTCTCAATTGGGCGACGGCGAAGGAAATTATGGAAAAATTAAGCAAAGTAAGATTCATTCCATCAGGAAAACTGAACTTACAAATCAAATTCGTTGATTACAACAAACAACCGATCAGTATACTGGGAGCCCTAAAAACCAATCTTCGGTCGGCGGGCTGGGAGGTAAAAGGCGCTACCTTTCTGGTATCAGAACGTAAGACCAGATGCATCATGGGACTAGATCTGCAAGGACAAGTGGGAATAGTTACTACACAAAAACTAGCGCCAAAGGAACTTACCAGGTTTGACGTGCTCATGTGCGAGCAGTCAGAAGGTTGGAAAGAAAATTTTTTCACTAAATTTAAAAACTTATTTGAAAGACAAAGAATTTCAAAAAATCACACTGTAAGTTCAAAATTTAAATATCCACTATGTCCAATTCAAGAAAAGGGGAGACGAATCCCAATTCACATACAAGATAAAGTTGAAAAAGAAATCGAGAAGTTGTTGACAGGAGATCATATAACAAAACTCGATAAATGTACAAGTGATTGCTTTATCGCTCCGATTGTGATAACAGTAAAAAAGACGATTCAATAAAATTGGCGATGGACGCGAAACTAATTAATAGACAATTGTTCAAAAACAAATATCAAATGCCGAACGTAGATGAACTCATCGATGGGGTGAGCCAAATTGTTACCGAAAACAAAAATGGTACTCTATATTTCACGGTGTTTCACTATCAATCACGCTAAAAACACGTTCTGTTTTTTGGATGACATACTTATTGTGTCAAAGGGAACTGAATTTGAACATGGAAACCTGGTGGAAGCAGTACTAAAGAAATTGGATGCGGAAAATTTAGCATTGAAATTATCAAAGTGCGAATTTTTTAAACAAGAAGTGAATTGGTTAGGTCATCATCTCTCAGAAACAGGGGTTAGACCTAAAATCACTAAAACCGAAGCGGTTGTAAATCTGAACCCGCCGAAATCGCTTAAGCAGTTAAGGTCATTTCTGGGAAGTATAAATCACTTAGCTAAATTTATACCTAACGCAGCAAGCCTGACGGAGAAATTGAGACCACTTCTTAAAGAAGAGAATCAAAAGAAAGAGTTAAAAAACATGAAACTCCCGGTAAAAAATTTGAGTGGGGGGATGAACACACGGTACTATTTAATGCTATAAAAGAAGCGGTTGAAAATATAACAAAAGTATATTATTACGATGCTAACCGAGAAACACGAGTTAAATGTGACGCGAGCCATGATGGGCTAGGGGCTACATTGGAACAACAAAATGATGAAGACCTAAGGGTTCCGATTTCATTCGCATCACGATATCTGAATACCCAAGAAAAAAAATATTCAACAAATGAGCTGGAGTTACTGGCAGTTGTTTGGGCAGTAGACAGATATAAACACTACCTTTTGGGAAAACCATTTATCATCGCAACAGATCATAAAGCGCTTACATCAGCACTAGATGGTAACAAGTCGAATAAAACCTACCAATCCCGTTTGACCCGGTTGGTTGACCGGTTATTGCCATATCAGTTTAATATAGTTCACATTCCGGGGAGGGACATGGGCATAGTTGATTATTTATCGCGTGATCCTTTCAATGATCCCTGGCCCGAATCAGAATTAGACGAAAAGTTTATAGTGGCGACAATAAACTCCTTTCATGAAGCATTAGACTGCATGAACAGTAGGCTCAAAGAAACTGGGTCGCTCGACCGGAACGAAAACGTTCTAGAATGTTCTAGAAGGAATGCAAAGAAACAGTCATCAAGTATTGGTTGCTATAGCAACCAAAACGGTCAAAAACGAACAGAGCTCGACCGGAATGAGAGAAAACAGTTTCCACGACTGCAAAAACAGCTAAACACAGCAGTTCAACATAAACCGATCACTTTTTTGTCAACTCAACTCAACTCAACAAACAGTCAGTCTCAAATAAATCGAAAATCGAAGAAAAATCAGTATCGGAAATTTGGAAGAAAAAAACAGACTCAAGGAACGAGATGTCAGGAAACAGATCGTACGATTGGTGGTCGGAGTCACCACAGGAATGGCGAAACGACGAACGTGAAGAGAGCTTACTGGACCCAAGTGGAACCGCTCGATGTCAAATGCAAACGAACTTTCGGAAGAGGAGGAGATCACAGAGACAGTACAGCGAACAAGAAAAATCATAAGAGGTGGCCGTAAAAATAAAGATAGCTCCGACAGTGAAACCCGACAGGCATCACGAGTGAAATGGCAGCTCGAACCAGAGCAACAACGAGAAGCAGACCAGAGACTACTTTCATTCTGGCAACTAATTGGCGGAGAAGACAGCATACGGGGACCCAATAGAGAATTGGTGGCACACACAGAGGAGGTCAGGGACAGCTCAGAATATGGACAAAGTTCATCGATAACCAAACCAACCGCATCGGCGGAAAGGAAACTAAGTGAGGTGCAGGTCAAATGAGGTGAAATGGACTTGACGACTACAGAGGAGGCTGAGAGTGAAGAAGAAGTGTGTGCAATAGAACCACCGAAGTCGTTGGGAAAACTAAAACTGCCGAAGCAGCAACAAGAGGAGACCCTGAACAATTTAGCAAAACTGTTCGACAAAAGTCTGTTGGCCGAATTAACCACCGAAGACACATGGATGGACCGTCTTAGACGAGTGATAGAAAGAGGGGACAAACAAGGCTTCGAACTAATGGGACTTTATACGAACCCGTTGTGGTCGCAGATGGCAGTGCAGGACGACTGCATCTTGGTGAATAATCGGCTAGCGGTCCCAGTCCAACTAAGACAAGCTGTTCTAAAAAGAATACATCGAGGACATCCAGGCCAAGAGGCTATGCTAGGAGTATCACAATACTTGTGGTGGCCGCATATGAACAAGGACATTGTGAATCTAGCTGAGGAGTGCCGTAGCTGTACCAGATACGGCAAGAATGTAAAATATCTTATTTCGAAAAACGCGTCAAAACCACTGGCACTGCTCACGCAGCCGGGACAGGAAGTACAATTAGATTACGCGTAGCCCATAGAAAACCAAAAAGGAAAAAATAATCTACCTCTTAGTAGCTATAGATAGATTCTCAAAATTTCCATCGGTGAAAGTTACGAAATCTACAAGTGGAAAGTGCACGGTAAATTTCTTGATATCGTATATCGACACAAATGGGATTCCCGAATCAATTCGCTCCGATCAATTTTCAGGCTTTAAAGGGAAAACTCTACAAAAATTTTGTTCGGAACTCAATATCGAGCAAAAATTCTGTCCAGTGGGGGACCACCGAGGCTATGGTTTGGTAGAACGTACAATCCAAACTATAAAAAGAAGACTGGGGGTGATGTTGCTCGAAGAAAATAATAAATCAATCAAATTGTGTCTTATTATTATAATGAGAGATTTGCGGTGGAACAAGCAGAAAACCATACAAGTATCCCCATTTCAAGCGCACTTTGTCAGACTACCAAAAACGGAATTTAAAATTGTGAGGGATAGGTTTTTAAATAATTCTGATTATTTAGACAAAAAACACTTGGAAGGTTCAGCATTGACGGCTTCCCAATTGAAACGCAGAATTGACCAATCAAGAGAGATTCTCAAAATAGTACGAAAAGGACAACTTAGCAGAGATACAAGCCCACTGCACAAGCAGCAACTAACCTCGGACAGGGATAGAGAAAGGGCCAAAGCCCTAAAGGAGCTGCTGGAGGCTAACGCCCGCTGGAACAACGAGAGAAGAGATGCGGCTAAAAATGACATCAGACGATTAGTGGACGAGACTGGACTACTAAATCCTGATCTACGAAAGGAAATGATATATTCATGGGAGAAAAGATTTATTGAGGACAAAGTTGAAGATCAATGTAAATCTCCGCCTAATACAATACTCAGAAAGGACCCGTTAAGAAAAAGTGGACAAGCTCTCACAAAACAACTAAAGGGGAAAATCGCTTCCAAAACAGACTCAACTATCAAGACGTCTAGAGGCTCTATCTATCGGAAGTCGGATATTGCACAATCGAAAACAGTTTTGACACAGGAAAGTTAGCGGAGTGCGAGTAAGAGCCCATCGGCGGAACCTACGAAAAAATTTCAAAGGATCAGTTCCCCGAATTACTCGAGTATTTAGGGTCCGATGAAGAATTGCAATGAGACATGGAGATAGCAGACGCGATGAATCCCATAGATCGTTTTCAAAAGAGCCAAACAGTAGTGACTTCGAAAGACACGGAAGAAAGGGGAGGCCTGAACTTGGCGATTAAGAGAGCAAAACCAAATCTGGCGGGTCCAAGTTGAACTACAGAGGAGAGCGACAAAAAGAAGACGGAGAAGAAAGCTAAAGAAAAGAAAAACCAAAACAAGCAACGACAGCGGACAAGCCAAACTGCGACGGCAGCCGATCCGGAACAGGAGCAATCAACTTCAAAGCTTCAAAGTCGGGAAAATTGGATCATAAAACACAGACAAGCTCTACACCTAAATCAAAACAACGGTCAAAATTGAAATGTATTGATTCCCAGACACCTCCAGAGGACATAATCGACACATTCCACAATCGAAATTTGGCACCTTCTGAGTGGGAAAAGTATGCTGACCAATTATTAAAACGAGGAGTTCAGCGAGTTGCAGACGAGATTAGAGAAAACCCACAACAAATTTCGGAGAAAGATACGACATTCGAACCACCACAAGGATTCTCGGATGAGTCGAGTGCAGAAGAGTCGAGTATCAGGCAAAGCTCCAGGCAAACGAAGAACAAGGAACCGAAACGTTTTGGCGACCCGATAAAGCACTCAATTAAAGAGATATCAGAGAACCTGACAGGGGGAGCACTCCTGAAAACAGCACTTCAGGAATATCGAAAACAACTAAGAGACTTCAAGGAACGAAGTGACAGACCAGTTGAATCAAAAATAGGACGGCTCGAAAGACACTTATTCATGCGAAAATTTGGTTATGCTACGCTAGATGAAGGAGTGGAATGGAACCCGAGTTGGGAAATAGAGCTGGAAGAATATTGAAAATACTATAAACTAAACGTTCAAGTAACCCAGCAACTTTCTTGTGGACTGAGTACAATGAACTCTTTTTAAATAAATTATCCTACTTATGTTGTTTAATTTATTTTTTTTTTCACCGAGGGGGTGTGTCATACCGCTACTGCAGTAGCGGTAATTGTTTATGTATGTATCACCAACCTACGGTGCTTAGTTATTGCTTTTATGGTATACTCAAGGTCACAGTGTGTGATGATATTGAGACTAAGTGAGAGATCAGAGTTGTTCAGCGCTGATCTAGTTCTCAGTAACCAATAACAAAAGAAAGAAAAAGAAAACTAAAATTCAATATACAGAATACACTATTGAATTACCACTTGTTTTCAATTGATATCGCAACGCAAAAGTGTCCAGTCTGCTAATGGGCGTTCAAAATTGGATTTAAATTCAGGCAAATTGAACATAACAAATAGTTGTTGAAGAGATGCTCAACGTAAAAACAACAAATCAAAGCCAGACGCGAACCTTCTACCTGTTTTCTGCAATTTTTACACAGCTTTTTTACAGCTCGTTGTATTTTTTACAGCTTTTGCTAGCGCCTACCCGACATCAAAAAATTTTGAGAAGTAAAGTTCAAACAAAAATTTTAAAAATAAAGAATTGTAATAACGTAAATTGTAAAAATTTAATAATAACAGATTTTATTAATAAGTCACTATACTTTTTGAGCGGTTTCAACGCTAATTTAGGAACTTCAGTTAAGTCTAGTTGGTTTTCAGAGCAATCAGACCCCAGCAGCCCAACGAGAATGACTTCTTCTCTATCAACTACGAGGCAGCAGAGCCCAGATCAGGAACTGAGCCACCTGTTGCCTCAGGTAAGTCCTCAAACTAAGTCATAATGTCCTGTTTTGGATATAAGATCACGCAAAAAAATTATTTTGTTCTCTAACTACTAGTCATACAATGATGCTGCATACGAACAGAAAATTGCTTACAAATTGGTTTATAAGTTTGCAAGCCAAACTTGATTCAAAAGTAGATGATAACTAGTTACCAAATTTGTATACCTCCCCCCCCCCCCCTCCTCAGGGATTCGACCCCCTGCCGACCCAAAGGGTCCCCCTTTTGTACTTTTTAAGAAATCCATTTTTTGCCGACCGACCCTAAAATTTTTCTAAAGGCGCCTTGGGCGCCAATATATACTAACTTTGAGTGGGAGCGCGCGCCAAAAAAACACGATTTTTTTGTCAACATTTTTTAAAAAGTGCCTAAAAACGGCTTTTTTGACCTGTTTTTTCAAAAATTTGCCTGCGGCGCAGAAAATTTGGCAAAAACAGGGACCTTTTAGTGCTTTAGAAGAGCTCGGAAAACGGAAAATCAATTTGTTCGTCAAAATTTTTTCGAAAATTTTTTGAAAATCCGCCCCCCCCCCCCCCCTCAAAAAAATCCTAGATCCGCCCCTGTTTGTATATTGAATATTTAAGTATGTGTGCCGATTAGTATGCCCATTTAAAAACCTGCAGTTGTTTGTTTCGCTCATGATTTTTCACTTAAATTGCTATATATAAGTTTGCTATTCAATTGGCCATTCAATTGACAAAAGTCCCGATCATTTAATCCCGACCATCTTATGATTTAAATGAACACTGAGACTCTAACTTTAAATGAACACTGAGACTCTAACTTTGATTTCGCTGGCTGAGGTCGAACTAGTGCATATGTTGAAGTCGGAATTCTGAGTTCGTCGAGTTCATTTCGCGTTCCAATTAGTTTAAGAAAACAATTGCAAGGCCACTCAAAGGCCAAACAAAAAAATTATTCAAAAAGTTTTTGAAACGATTTTGAATATTTAAAAGATATCTAAATTTTTATGTTCTGAACATTTTAAACTGTAGCTTTTCCTTTTTGTGAATTGTTTACATTTCATTTTAAATCTTATTAACGGGGGTTGATAAATTAGACGATAAGCAAATTAGACGGAGGCACTTAAAAGGAAATTAGACGGTTTTGCAAAACTGCAATTGTGAGAAAATAGACGAAAGTGAGAGAAATTAACTTTGTTTGCACACAAATAAAATTGTTTGTAGACAACAGTTCAATTTCGGTGGCCAAAACCTTAGAAGTCAATCATGCATAATTTATTCAATTCGAAACTCTCCTGTAATATTCAGATTTGACATTTTATATTCATTTGAACCAATTGTTTTAATAGGTATTGACATTTTATGTTCTTTTTGTATTTGTGAAACTCGACTCTTAAGAAAAAATTTTGTTGGCCCTTTCCTTTTCATAGCTTTTTCGTCTAAAATGACAGATCTAGAGAAAAAATAAATTGCTTTTAATTTCGTTTTTGTAGTTATCCGTCTAGTTTGCTTATCGTCTAATTTCCTAGGCCCTTTATTAACCCAATGACAAACAAGAGTGCAATCTAATCGACATCGATTTCTATTATGAAACCAGGTCCTTCTTCCGTGCCATGGGGAACATCTGCAGATGTGAAACACACAGCAGTTGGCGATGAGTTGGCCATGCTGGGCGCAGGTGCAAACCACAATTCCCGGAAACAGTCTCGTGATCAAAACTCTCAAGTAATTAGACCGAACTTGTTTTCATCCGAGTGTTCACGTGCAGTATGTTATATTTTGTTTTTCTTTATCTCAATTATAGATTCTGCGGGTTCTCTCCGGGTGATGCGAACTTGAAAAAATCCGATAATTTTGTTTATTCGCAAAAACTCATACAGACTTGCTTGTCATTACACCTGCAAAACATGATTCTCGCTGTCTGTGATTAAATGGTTTCGTTGTAAACATCAAGCAGCATTCATTGTCAATTTTCTGAGAAGACAGCCCTCAGAGTATAACTTCTTGGAAGCCATCCAGCATCCGTACTAATTTTGACATGCATGCTACAGGTATCTCTGACGGCATCAATGAACAGACAGAAAGAGTTTTATGACCAGAATCCGGAGTGCAAGCCAGTCACCAATCACCACCGGGAGGCCATGCTGGCGGAGAAGAATAAACCAGCACCCTGGGGAACTCAGGGCGATTTCGAAGCTCCCTCACACCAAGAACCAGAGAGACATTATAACGGTACATCGTATAGCAATGTTTTCCTCGCTATATTGTCCTTTTTGCTTATAAAATTTCGACGCTTTAGGTGGCGGATTTAGGGGTGAGGGGCTCCCATAAGGAATTCGACGACCCCTGGTCGTCCTAAAGGGTTCACTTTGGTACTATTTTAAAGACTTTCATTTCTGGCCGAACGACCCTTAGTTTTCCTGAAGATGCCTTTGGCGCCAATATATATTAATCTTCAGGGGTATTTATAACACGGTTATAAGATTTATAGTTCGTTGAACAACAATTTTCGAGCTTCGACAAGCGAACGCATTTAGATTCTTGTCATAAGGAAATCGTTTGTTCGATAGGTAATGGCAATATGTCAGTACCATGGGGAACGACCGACCCAAATGCACCCCACACCAATGGTTTGTCTCACTCCGGATCCGGTGGCAACAACTCAACTCGCAAGCAGTACCTGGATCAGAAATCCCAAATGACATATGAAGATTCGATGAACCGACAACGTGACTTCTACGACCAGAATCCCGAGTCGAAGCCAGCCATAAATCAACATCGCGAAGCAATGTTGGCGGAGAAGAACAAGCCGGTACCGTGGGGAACCCTGCAAGACCTTGGAGGCACTGCAGATGGTTACGACCAAGGATTCAAAGGAAAGCGAAAAGGAAGTAGTCAAAATGGCCACGGTCCCGCGCCTCCTCCTTTTGCAACTGCTTTCAACGACGAGCTTCCGGCAAACGGACGGAAAGGTGGCGGCAGCAGGGGTGGTCAACAGGCGCAACAATCGAGTGTCCAATCTCAAATAACATTCTGAATTCATCCACTTTATATATGATAATTAAACGCTGTGAGAATCAATGCGAGCGCATACAGTAATGTTAATGTTAAGGTTATACTGATGTGACGTGCTTTACCCATGACACATTTTTGAGCTATGTTACCTTGATTCAAATTGTTAGTGTGTTTATGTATCAAATTTGTTGCTGTGAGTTTTGATATTGCTTAAATTATTGCAACTAAAGTCAAAATTCAACTGTTTCCATCCCGATATTTTTGAAGAAAAAAACTCCACAACCAAAGCTGGATATCAATATCAATTATGAGTATGTATTAGACAAACCTTTGATTGCTGTTGAAACTCATATAATTTTTTTTTCTCGAAAACAATGGTTGAATTAAATCAGAAAAGAAAATAATCATGTCAATTAAAACAATAAACTATTGTGATGAAATGAAAGCCGCGATATTTTACAGACATTTTTAGGACTGCTTTGTTTTAATTTTCAGAAGTCCAACCGAATCATCCTCATTATAGATATCATTAGGTCTGTCCAAACTTGAGCCATAGTACTGTTGCTGAGGTTCGTAGTCATAAACTGCCGACGAGCTAGAGGGATTAGTATACTCAGCAAGATCAACAGGCCTGCTGAAATCTGATTGGATACGACCTTGGTTCCTCGCCGAACCGTAGAACCCGTTGTTGTACCCGTAAACTTCGTTGCCGACGTAGTTTGGAACCTCGCAATATGTGTCACTTGGACCAGAAGGTGGACTTAGGGTGACCTTTACAGGACCTCCGGATCCTGAGGACAGCGGACGTTCGGAACCTCCGTAAGGGTTGCCGGTAGCGCTCGGAGGAACGGGGAGAGGCGGTCGAGTATATCCAGTGGCCGTCGAGGAGTTCCGAGGTACCCGGCGGGGTCTATACGAGGATGACGTGGATCCATCTGTCATGTCATTGACGTCTGTGTAGTCATTACGGATGGTCGACACTTTCTAAAATAACATGTTATTTATGATAAGCAGGAAGAATACACTTTTTATACATAAAAGTATCGATTTGCTACACTACAACTAAATCCGACGGCCTTTTGATTAATAATTAATTTTGAAATTGACCTTTACCTGAGGAGGAGGTTTGTGGTCTTTTCCGACTCCAGGGAGCTGAACTATCATTTTATTGTCTGGCCTGAAAACACAAGGAGTTTATACTATCGATATTAATGCTTTTTACTATCTGGGATTACTATCGATATTAATGCTTTTCCTACGTTGAAATAGATCGTTCCAAAACACTTTTTCGATTAGTAATCCCAGTATAAGAAAGAGCCTCTTGTTTCTTTTCCATTCAAACTCACATCACATGAGTATCATTTGTGAGCGTCGTAAAACCAAACATATTTGGAAAAGCGTAATTATTCCCCATGCTCATTTTTTTTTATAATCGGGCTTTGCGCCTCTGATTTTTTTTTACTTTCGCAAGTTATGGGAGAAGAAAGAGCCAAAAATTAAGAGAATTATTGACCTCACTAAGAATTTACAAGGTCGCAAAAAAAATTTAAATGACCAAAGAGCATGGTTTGATTTTAACCAAATGTTTCTTACGACAATTCATTCTTCACAAGCTGTCCAGCCAGACCAGGTGCATCTCTGTATGGAGTGTGCCTGTTAGCAGTGCCCCCTTGATGGTCCCCACAGGGGGGTAGATCAAACATGGAGGAGCAGAAGTCGCCGGCTCCATTCTGGCTGATGTTTGAGCTGTCCAGAATACTGGGAATTAGCACTTGGGGATCTTGACCTTTGAACTTGCTCTAAAGTAACCAAAACATTTTCCAATGCTTGAGTTTTCAGAATCATCAATCATTCCAAATGTGAACGAAATTATAAGTTACTTAATAGAAAATCAATCAGTGCACAATGTAATCAAAACCGAAATTATTGTTTTAGGTAATGATCCTGACCTGCAATAAAGCGACTGACCTGAGTGCAATAAAAAAGTAGACAGGTCATAAACCAATCAGAGGTAAGTTTTCCGGGTTGACCTCCACCCGAAAATTCTGGTCAAACAATTCGACAAATAGTAGCTAAAGAAAAAACGGTAGCCATACAAATTTTTAACATTTTTTCAAAAAAAAACCAAAAATAGTGAAAAAACGATTTTTTTTAGCCACAAACAGATAATTTGGAAAAAAAATTGCATGAAAAATTGAATTTTTTGTCTATTAAGTATTCCAGGCTCACAATTTTATCTTGCGAAAAGATGCTAGTCGTAGAGTTATCAGATTACTTTCTGAACGCGTGAAATGCTAGTCAACTGTATGACTAGCGTTTTTTTTCCAACCTGGGTTGTTTTCATATTTTAATTCTATTTTAATTATGACATTTCTTCTTAAAAATTTGTCTAGTTTTCTCCATGTCAACCATTTTGACAAATTTAAGCGTAAAGAAACTGCCGAGTACTTAACAATATTGATAGGTAAAAACTTGAGTTAGGCTGCAGAAGCAAAAATTACATGCATGAATTGGCCGTTCGATCTTTTTATCCAACAAGAAATCAAGTTACTTTACAGACCACAGTTGGGTTATTAAAAATCATTTTTTCAAAAAGTTATGTTAAATTTATTTTATTTCAAAAATTTCCTTTGTGCCGCGTACCCAGTGTTGAACGCCATTTCACAAAAAAATCAACATATAACATTAAAACGAAAAATTCAACAATTTTATACATCAACTCTACGGGAAAAACATTTTTCATATATTTCACATGTTCGATAATTTCATT
Organism: Symsagittifera roscoffensis; assembly: GCF_963678635.1. Lineage (NCBI taxonomy): Eukaryota > Metazoa > Xenacoelomorpha > Acoela > Convolutidae > Symsagittifera > Symsagittifera roscoffensis. The sequence goes on from NW_026971207.1 coordinate 19,285, forward strand.
ATAATTAGTTTTACATAGCTCGAAAAAAAATTTTTTTTACATCACCACAAAAAAGGCCGAGGGAAATGTATTTTTCTTATTTTTCGTAGCAAGATTGTCCTCGGATGTTCCGACTGCTCTTCAATTGATCTCGAGTAGTTTTTAGTTTATTGCAAGTTGACAAATTTTGAAATTTGAATTGATAATATCAAAATTTAGCTATTAAACTTTGAGTCGTATGTGGAAGTTTTACGATCCATTAAATTGCCTCAATTCAATTTGAAACACTTGTGTATTGTGGGATTGTTCACCAAGCATAAACAAGACTGCTCGTATCAGGGTGAAGCCCTGAATGTTCCGACTGACTTTTAAGGCTTATGGAGCAGTAATAACATGAGAAAATTAAATGTAAGAAAAAACAAATCTTGTAACAAATCAATTATGGCAAATAAGCTTCGTTAAACCAATTGGAACGATTTCTAAGACGGATTAACTCTCCGCTTACGCGTTAATAGCGCGAAACATATCGCACGTTAATCGTCCTAAATTGGCCAAAATGGCAATCTTTAAATCCCCATAACTTTACGAAAAATGAACACAGGTGAAATATCTTTTCAAATTTAAGCTCAAGATAACAATAGTTTTCGAATGATTAACAAAAATTCCGTCAAAAATGGCTAGTTAAAAAGTCGAAATTTTTCTGAAGAAAAAAAAACCCACCCCGAGCACAAATATTCCGTTACTTTCGTATCGAAAGTCGGAACAATAAATTGCATTACGTTTTTCACCTAATCATTGAGCGAGCAGTTTATACTGGCCGTGGAGGACTCATGTTAATATAGTGGTGTCGCGCCCCCGCTGGGATAAAAAAAGTCTTAGGGATTCAAATCAGCTCAGCTAATGTTATTTTGAAAAATGTTCTGAGTAAAACAAACTATACAAAACGGAATCCGATTCCAATTTACTTGCGCCAACTTCAGCTTTAGCTAAATATAAGCAAAACTAAGACATTTATGACAAAGGACGCATAAAATGATGCTGCCAACTCTGAGCGATTTGCGAAAAAATTTTCATCAATAAAAATAACAAGACTGCTCGTATCAGGGCGAAGCATGAATTTTCCGACTGCCTTTTAAGGTTTATGGAGCAGTATTAACATGAAAAAATTAAATGACGGATTAACTCTCCGCTTACGCGTTAATAGCGCGAAACATATCGCACGTTAATTGTCCTAAATTGGCCAAAATGGCAATCTTTAAATCCCCATAACTTTACGAAAAATGAACACAGGTGAAATATCTTTTCAAATTTAAGCTCAAGATAACAATAGTTTTCGAATGATTAACAAAAATTCTGTCAAAAATGGCTAGTTAAAAAGTCGAAATTTTTCTGAAGAAAAAAAAATCCCACCCCGAGCACAAATATTCCGTTACTTTCGTATCGAAAGTCGGAACAATAAATTGCATTACGTTTTTCACCTAATCATTGAGCGAGCAGTTTATACTGGCCGTGGAGGACTCATGTTAATATAGTGGTGTCGCGCCCCCGCTGGGATAAAAAAAGTCTTAGGGATTCAAATCAGCTCAGCTAATGTTATTTTGAAAAATGTTCTGAGTAAAACAAACTATACAAAACGGAATCCGATTCCAATTTACTTGCGCCAACTTCAGCTTTAGCTAAATATAAGCAAAACTAAGACATTTATGACAAAGGAGGCATAAAATGATGCTGCCAACTCTGAGCGATTTGCGAAAAAATTTTCATCAATAAAAATAACAAGACTGCTCGTATCAGGGCGAAGCATGAATGTTCCGACTGCCTTTTAAGGTTTATGGAGCAGTATTAACATGAAAAAATTAAATGAAATAAAATAAATTGAAAACTTTTTTTCTAAAATTTGAATTTTTTTAATGAAAATTATCACCCCACACGCCATATAAAGTACAAAAAGATAAATTTCGTTCCTTGTAACAAACCAATTATGGCATATAAGCTTCCTTCAACCAAATTGGAACGGTTTCTAAGACGGATTAAATCTCCGCTTACGCGTTAATAGCGCGAATTATATCGCGCGTTAATTGTCCCAAATTGGTCAAAATAGCCAAAATGGCAATCTTTAAACCCTCATAAGTTTACGAAAAATGGTCACAGGTGAAATATCTTTTCAAATTTAAGCTCAGGACAACAATACCTTTTGAATGATATAAAAAAAATCCGTCGAAAATGGCTAGTTAATAAGACGAAATTTGTCTGAAGAAAAAAACCCACCCCGAGCACAAATATTTCGTTACTTTCGTATCGAAAGTCGGAACAATTAACATATGTTAGTATTTAAATTGAAATATGTTTATTTTTAATGATCTGGCATTAATTTAGATGCAAAACTGATTTATTACTTTGAAAAGGGCTGATTTAAATTAATCGGACAAACAGAATTAAATATAAATTTTTGGGGTAAAATTTTGATTGAGAATTTTGCAGAAAAAAGTGCACATATTAAATTCTGGTCAAATTCTCAGCAACTTTTGTTCTGTTCTTCTTTTGTCTAATGTTGACCCAATTTGAAAAAAATGCGTTAGAAAATTCAAGCTTTGTTCTTTTTGTCCGGATAATTTAAATCAGCACTGTATTGGTTGAAAATTTGCGTGCAAATTGCAATGCGGCGGAACTCCTTCAATTAGTTTTTGGCTCTGGACCATTTCAGAAAAACTAATTTTTCAAATACGTTGATAAAATTGCTCACAATTTTTTGTCACATACTTTTAATTTATGTCAGTAACCTTGTTTTTCAGTTCTCATCTTTTTTCAATTAAATATTTTCAACAACAGTAGGGATAAAAAAGTCATAGGAATAAAAAAATGTTTTTCAATGCAGTTCTTGGTTCATGGTACTAACGTTTTTGACACATAGAAAAACCAGGTCATCCTTGACCCTGTATCTGATCTCGCCACTTTTCGAAGGCGGTTCCACGTAACTTCCCTCCGACAACACAATTTGTAGCAGCCGATCACACTCACACCCATAATCATGCCTGCTGCCAGCACCCCCGCCATCACCAGGTACTCCAGG
>NW_026971208.1:0-62470 GCF_963678635.1 Symsagittifera roscoffensis
GGGATATTCACTCTCAGACCAGATCCGAAATCCTGATAGACTAACAGCATTCCAAAAAAACAAAAACACAAGTTTTTTTTCTAGCTGTCTGTTTCCAAAGCCTGCTAGCCAAAAAAAACATCAGCCGATATCTAACTTAGAATTTTAAAAACTGTGCTTGACATTCTTTTGGCCTGTCCTATGGAACCTGATCTAAACTACATTTTATGATTGGATAATTTAGATATTTTACCAATGTAAAGTATTTAATATTAACCAATCATGATCCATCAAACTAACAACCCACTTATTTGTAAGTGCTGAAGTTACTTGTAATTTCAGCACCAGAGAGATTTGAATTTAACTTAGAAATTAGTTGGACTCTCCCGAGCACTTCAGCAGCCGCAATAAACCAGTATACCCTAGATCTATTGAGCCTAGCAGAGACTAGTTAAACAACCTGAGACTAGATAGTATAAGAGTAAGATTAGGATCGGTATTAGACTAAGAAGTTGCACGAATCTATCCGGCCGAAAATAAGATAGCGTGACGAGCAGACGGTGTACCCTATCCGAAATTACTCTATGAGTTAACCAACTCGGTCATAACTCATCTGGTGCGACCATAAGTCTCGAACAAGACCTTAATAGCTTAGAATTAACCAAAATAGATTAGAAATTAGACAAAAACATTTACAAAATGTTATACGACAATAATTTAATCGAAATGTCTCTACGACTCAATAGATCAGAGCCAATATTCCGAACCATAACAGAACTACCCGGAATTGGAAGAAGACCTCGAACCAGAGACGACATACGACAAAGTAGAAACTTACCATATAGCTATATGATAGTTAGGCAAAAGCCAGAACAAACTTTTATATTTAGAATACTACTAGCAATGAATTTAGATTTTCATTTGCAAACATAAAACCTTGAAGTTAATCTTCAAAATCATTTCAGGCGCTAAACAAAATTATTAATATACAATAACGATTGATAAAAAGATCTAAGATCGTTTTCCTAAAACTCTGCAGTAATATACAAAACATGTTTGAAAAATATTTATTGAAAAATAAAAATAAAAATTAGTAGCATGACAATAAATGATTAGTAATTATAAATCATCCTGTTGTTCCAGCTCCATCATCTAAAACATAACAGCAATAATAAACCCACTAATGTCATCAAAACACTAAATCTTTCCTTTACACACATTTAAAATTTTATTAAAACTTAAACTCACTTAATTTTAAAACCAGATCATCAAGGCTTATCCTTGGATCTTAAATCATTTTCTACTTAATTAAATTTCAAATTTGATCATCAAGGCTTATCCTTGGATCAAACAGAACAACTTTGTTCTCCCCCACCCACTTAATTAGTGTCTAACGACCTCAAACGTCGATTCACTACCCAACCCTTTCTAAAGACCTAAGACTAATAGAAATTTTTAAACAAAACTAATCATTCAAATTAGGATAAACAGTGAAGAACTTCGGTTATTCATCCTTCACTTGACCCCCCCTCTTACCAGACCCAGGATAAATCTTAGACTTAGTAAGTTTAAAATAGTATCTAACGAACTACTCGCGTTCTAATTATACCTGAACCTTGTGGATCGATTTACTATTCTCCAACCCTTGAACACAATCACTACCCCTAAGTAAGATTAAGTAAGTTAACACCTTAACTTATACTAGCCACGAGAAAGTAAAAAATCATTCTTCGGAATCGATATACTTTTCTCTCCAACCCTGAACAAATAGACCCAGGTTAAGCTAACCAAAAAATCGTAAGAACTAACAGTTTAAGAAAAATAGAAACCATTTAACAACCTTTTGCATCCGTCATCCTAAACCTTATGTCATTTAAAAACCTAGGGAATAAACAAACAATCGTTTTACACAATTGTGAAATAGATAACAAAAAATACGACCTTGTAATCACACCTCATACACAAACAGTTGGATACATTCGAACAAAACGACAAACACTAAAAAGAAAAATAATAACGAAACAAAGACAAATAACACGAAAAAGATTTTCAAAAAATCGAAACGCATTTTCAGAATCAGAAACCAACAGTTTAGACGAACTTTACAAACTAAAAGAAACAATAGATAAAAATTGCCCACTTCACGATCAATTATATTTTTCTGACTCAGAAACAACTTCAAATTCATCAAAAAGAGGAAAAAGAAGAATAAAAAAGCAGTATAAACACAAACCAGTACATTTATACAATTGGAATCAACCAATTCGACACATTAATAATTACATATTAACAGTCATCGAACGAAAAAATGAGCTCAACGCACACCCCAGGTGAAGAAAGTCCAGATGATGATGAAATCTTTCCTTTCATAGTAGATGCAACCACTGATAGAGGACAGCATATATTTTGCAAAAATTTACTATTAAATTTATTTGAACCCGGAATCAGTCCATGTAAAACAGAGTTCCCAGATGTAAAAATCAAAAGACAAATCATAGATCACTACTTAAAAGATATATGCAACATAACACAACAGTATGGAATCTACTCCATAGAATTCACCTCACCAAACCATAATAATAGAAAATATACAATTCAAACAGACGATCTTGATTTAGAATTTTCAAAAGTTTTTTCAGAATATATAAAAAGCATCCAATATCATAACTCACAAAGAGCAAACTCCATATTCACCAATGAAGTTTTCGCAATAATATATAGTTATATTTCGATATTAGAAAACGAAATCCCAATAACAAATGTCTCACCGACAGAAACATCTAAACATTTGAAAGTACGACATGAAATCACACTACTCTCTAGTTATTTAAACATCATTAAAGAAAATTTCACGAAAGACGACGTTTCACAACATACAAAACACGATCTACAAAAAATTTTGGCATGGTTCATAATAGATTATTTCACACACAATATTGATTTAATTGCACAAGCAAGAAAAAATTTTAGACCCCAAAACTCGAACGATGATACCGCTATCACAGAACAATCAGATTATGTTTGGGACCCCGAATGGTCTCATCCCGCATTTATAAGCTTCCCACAATCAATCTCAAGTCAAGCAATAAGTACGATATCTTACATAAGAGATTATGTAAAAATAATACCATTCACCATTGATGCAACACCATTAAACTATAATACATTTTTGCCCGATACACAAAATAATAGTTTAAACTCTACAGTCATACACAATGAAAACCTCAATGGAACTAGGAATCTTACTCAACAAGATATCCAGACACCATCACACTTCATAAATGAAGAAATTGTACACACAACAACTACACAACAAAGTATTTCACCAATACGCCCAAATTTAACAACACCAAGAAATACAAATCCTTCACAAACACAGGTAACCTTACAATCAACCGTTAAACCTTCGGTTGCCCCTAAATATTCACATATGGATTACCAAACATACAGACCCATGACAATACCATCAAAAACACGCAAAACATTCACTAGAAACAACTTTACAGACCATAATTATAATTATACACATCCATCAAAAACATATAATCAACCACAAAGAAATTTTAACCAATATACAAGATCTCGAAATTGGGATAACCCAATGACCCAACCAAATTCGATAAATTTCCAAACAAATCCTCCACAGGATCATAGTGAAAATTACCCATTTTTTCAACAAAATAAAAATAAAAAACAGACATCTTATCAAATGGATTATTTATCCTCAGATGATGATTTCTTACAACCAGATATATTTGCACCAAATACTCAAGAATATCGTAGACAAGGAATACAGAGAACACGTACAAATCATAGAAATTTTTCTCCACAACCAATAGATGCACAACATCAACAACCAATTCAACAACAAAATCTAATTAATACACAATCTTTTCAACCAATTCAACAACAAAATCCAATGACTGCACACTCGTATCAACCATCACAAATGCAAAATGAAATACCACTCCCATATTATCTCCAACAACATGAAATAACAAGAAACCAACTTTCAAATTTTTCTCAAATGCCAAATGCAGCAGAATCATTACAAATGACAATGAATCCATACCTTATGGGTGGATCATCAATAACATCAAACAAACCTTTAATGGTTTTCACAGGAACAGACCCTGAATACTCTGTAGAAGATTATTTAAATGCAGTAACAGCAAACCTGATTTTAAATATTGGACCTGAACCAATTAATACGCCACTACATCAAAATTGGATACATCGACGCACAGCGTTAATACAAACAACCTTAGATGGCGCAGCCCAAAAATGGTTTTCAGTACTACCTCTAGAAATAAAATCAAACTGGAAAAGGTTTACACAGGAATTTTCAAAAATGTTTGACTCAGAGAGAAACAAACAACAACAAAGAGTTTTATGTAATGAAATTCGTAGATTACCAAACGAAACCATCAAGCAAATAGCAGTACGAATCGAAACACTAGTTCGAAAAGCATATTCATTAAATACACATGACTATAAAAACACAAAGATGACAGAAATCTTAATGATGACCTTAACACCACAATTAAGGAAAATAGCAATAAAAAAGAGAGCATCCCATCCTTCTTCAATTCGAGAACCCGATTTAGATTTTCGAAAACTAGTAGACAAATTAGAACAAGCAGAAATCACGATGAAACTAGAAGAAACGGAAAATCTGAAATTACAATACGTTAACAGAATTGAAACGACTCCCACTAATATTAATAATATACAGGAATCAGAGACAGACCTCGTTGAAAAAATCACTGAAATACTCAATATTTACGAAAAGAACCCAAACTTTAAAGGCAAACCATCTTTCAAAAAATGGTGTAATTATTGCCGACGATACGGACATAGTATTTCCGAATGTAGACAAAAACAGCAAGATAATCAAAATAAACCTCAAAAATATAAAGAACCAAATAAATCATTCTATCAATACATGAAAAAAGATCAAAATCTACCAAACAAAACAGTCCACAGCAACAACAGTTCAGGAAAACCACTCCCGAACAATACAAATTATACAAGAAATCAATCACCATATAACTCAAGTTATAGAGGAAGATCACCAGAACGAAGAAACACGAACAATTCATCACAAAATCACTACAATAGACCAAATAGTCGAAATAACTACTCCAGATCAAATTCAAATACACAACGATTTGTTTCTAGATCTAATTCCCAATCAAGAAATAACTACTATCCAAACAACCAATCACGAAATTCATCATACAATAGGAATAGAAACTACTCCTATAATCGAAATAGAAGTTATTCAAACAACCGAAACCAGAATTACCCGAACAATCGATCAAGGAATAACTCATATAATAGATCGAACTATAACAGACCAAACAATAATTACCAAAACAGATCGCGAAATAATTCACAAAATCGACACTCAAGTTATAATAATCGTTATAGAAATTATTCCCAATCACCACACCGGAATAATAATAACTATAATAATTCTAATAATCGCCACAGAAGTAGTACACCTAAACATCAAAGACAAATCAATCAAGTACAGTCTAATCCAGAAACAACATCAGACCCTCCAGGTATTGATGACACAGTAACTGATACGTTACAACTCAATCAAATAAACTGTACATCATCAGATTCAGAAAGTGATACTGAAAACACTCTTTCTATCAATATGATAAAAGTCGAAAATGACTATGAATCTGTCATATATGAACAACCCTTTTCATCACACATATATGAAAATCAATCAGAATTTCTTCAAAATTATTACACTACACCCATAAATTCCACACCAACGACGCAAGAAACAAATGAGATTAACACTACAAATCAAACCAATAAAAATATCAAAACAAAATGCTTGAATACAAACCACATTTATCAAAATATACAAAAAGAACAACCCAAAGAAAAAATTTGGACAATACCATTTCTCTTAGAAAGCCCAAGAAATAAAGAATTTCAACCACCAGACCTTGAAATAGATTTTTTAATTGATTCAGGAGCAGAATCAAACATAATAAACATCCCCACATGGAATGAAATAAAAACTTTACACCCAAAGCTAACACCTCTTGAAACCTCCAGTAAGTTAGCAACAGCACAAGGATCAACATTGATAAACTACGGAAAAATCCAATTATTTCTCCTCCCCACCAGAACAATGGAGCAAAGCAAAATTTTAAATAAGCCATTTAAACAAATATTCCATATCACTGACATTAAATATAATATCATTGGAATACCATTTATTTCGAAGTATATACCAACAATTAACATACTAAATAGTAAAATATTAATCAAAGATAAATATACAAAAACAAAAGAAACATCCTTAACATTTTTTCAAAGATTAAATAAACAACCACCATTCTTTTCAAAATTCTACCCGATATTTAACCAACAAAGAAAACACCTAAAACCACTATCAGGAAATATCTATAACTTTTCAATCAAACAAGTTCACCAATATGATAAAGAACAAAACAAACAAAAATTTTATATGTCAGAATTTGAATTCAAACCTATTCACAAATTTTTCAAAATCACAATCTCATCCATAAAATATTTGAAAAATTCGAATTCAGATATCATTTCCTTACATGTCTATAACAACACACCTTACCAAGTAACATTACCTTTAGGACTTTTAGGATATTGTGAAACCAACGCTACAATATCACCAATACACGAAAAAGCCTATCGCGTAAATAATATACTCCAATTACTAGATATTTGCCAATCTACAATTCTTAATGAAGAATTATCTATAAATAATATAATAAGTAACGAAAACAGAAATACAGATTATTTCACAAAAACTCCATATTTCAAACCTACATTCAACATAAGTAACTACACAGAGGACCAACAAAAATTTTTAACAATGTTTAATTTCCAACATTCACAAATAACACAAGACGAATTTGAAAAATTAGCCAAACAGCTAATTAAATATTCATCAGTCTATGCAACATCAAAATTCGATGTTGGAAAAATCAGTTCATCACTACATCTCCCGTTAAAACCAGACGCAGTTTTCAAAAAACAGAGAGCAAGTAAAGTACCAATTCACTTACATGATAAGGTGAACAGATTACTCGACATTTTAGAACAATACAACATTATATCACCAGTAAACAAAGAAGAACAACCAAAAGGCAACACATTTATCAACCCCGTTATCATTCTAGCTAAAGGAGAATCATTAAAAATCGTTCTCGATGCTAGATACCTCAATTCACTTATAGATGAATCAAAATGTAATTGGCCCATTGAACCAATACAAGTTATTTTAACAAAAATAAACGGCAAATACTTTACAACCGCCGATATGAATAGTGCATACAATCAAATGCCACTAGATGAACAATCACGACGTTTAACACAATTTGTTATCGGAAACCAACAATATGAATTCAACCGCTTATTCTATGGAATATCCATAGGACCAGCAGCATTTTCAGCTTTTATGAGCAAAATTTTTAGACCACTAATACTCAAGAAAAACGCAATCACCTATTTAGACGATGTTTTTATGCAATCACAAACAAAAGACGAGATGTTCAATGTTTTAGAAAAATATCACCAAATACTTCAGAACGAAAATCTGAAGGCCGCCCCCGATAAATCACACTTCTTTTTTACAAGAGTTAAATTCTTAGGACATAATATAGAAAGAAAAACAATCACTCCATTGAAATCACGCATTGACGCTATTCAAAAACTTCAACCACCAACAATTAAAAAGAAAATCCAAGAATTTCTTGGAATGTTAAACTTTTTAAGTAAATATGTTTATAAAATGCAATTATATTTACGACCATTTTATAACATCCTTAGACAACAAAATAATTTTGAATGGAACACAGAACATCAAACACGATTTGAAGAAATAAAGAAACTTTTAACTGAACAAATTTCAAACACAATTCCAGATTCAAATCAACCATTTTATGCAATGTGCGATGCTTCGAACTTTGGCATCGGTGCAGCACTATTACAATCACATAATGGTACAAATAAAATGAACCTCATATCAGCAAATTCTCGATTATTCACTCAAGCAGAGCTACGACTCTCAACTCTAATGAGAGAATGTACAGCCATAATATATACACTGACAGAATATGAATTTCTGATACTTGGATCAAAACATCCAACAGTTCTATTCACAGACCATAAACCAATCATCTTTCTCTTTACACAAAAATCTAACCCAAACCACCGAGTTTACAGATTTCAACTAATTCTAATGAAATTTCCAAACTTACATATAGTTTGGACTGCAGGAAAAAATCTTGCATTACCAGACACCTTAAGTCGAAATACACCACCTGAATTACTTACACGAAAAACAACAGTTGAAATACCCAAAAACATAAAATTCTACCTTGCAGAAAACGAAACATCACCCCGATTGGAATGCAAATATGCAGTAAAAACAGATATTGAACAATCACAAATAAATAATTTACAACATTTCCCACTTTATTTAGATTGTCAAAATAATCATTATGAAGTTGATCTACTAGGAACATCAACTTTCAAACCAATCCCATATTCTCAATGGATAAAAAATAACACCCAACAAAAACGAACAAAACAACACCCGCCTAAAAAAGACCATTTTCCACTAATTGAAAAAGAAGATTTAACTGATAAAATAAATTTATCAGGACCACAAACAAATGATTCAAAATACACAATAAATCAAGTTTTTGACCTTCACGACCCACTTGATACAATACCCTTATCTAAATTCGAAATTGAAAACATTTTTCTCCCTCCAACAGAAACGATTACAATTTCAACACTGAAACAATATCAAAATCTTGACCCGATAATTAGACAACTAAAATCATGGCACAAATATAAAACTAAACCTGTCAAGGCAGATTCAACCATTCTAGGAAACAAAACACTCCTCCGATACTTTCGTAAATTTAACAACACAACAATTAACGAAAATACAGACCTTTTAGAGTATAACCTGAATGAATCTACAGTTCCATGTCTCCCTTTAAGTATGATTCTTATAGCTTTTAATATCTCACATACACAAAATATTAAAGGACACTCTGGATCAGAAAAAACATATTCAAACTTTATACAAAATTTTTACTTCCCAAATGCACCAATTTGGATAAAAGTACTATGCAATGATTGTATAGTATGTCAACTAAATAAACCTTACCCAAATCAAAAACAAATAGCACAAAAACAAAATTTTAAAGGACAAAGCTTGTACTTTAACCATCGTATCTCATTTGATACCAAAGGACCAATTTCACCCTCATCCGAAGGAAACTCCTACATTATGGTAATTGTTGACGCATTTACACATTATGTAGCACTTAACCCAGTACCACATTGTAACGCTTATTACGCTTACACAACACTCTATGAACACTGGATAGCAAAATTCGGACTACCAGAAATCTTAGTTACAGACAACGGTACAGAATTCATAAATAATGAAATTATCACACTATGTCATTTATATAACATTAAACACAAACCACGTACATCTCATGCACCTTGGACAAACGGCTTAGTCGAAGGTATGAACCGTTCATTACAAGAATATCTTAGATGTATCATCAACGGAAATGATACAAAATATACCGAATGGTCAGCAGATGTAAAATTATTTCCCTTAGCGTATAATTCACAAATTACGACAACTTTAGGAATGTCACCATACGAAATGTTTTTTAACCAAAAGCCACGCAAACCAATAATGTTTACAGCAAATTCTCATAAAAACGCACAAGGTTATTGTCAACCAAATAAAGACTCAATTTGTTATAACCTACCTTTACATACACACGATGAAGATCATTTTCATCACCCACAAATTCTTAAACTAGCCTCCGGTACACACACCGAATGGATTCTAAATAGAGATAAAAAACACAATGAAATTTATCAAAAAATAACAAAAAAGTTATTACAAAGACAAAACATTAATGAAAAAATAAATTCACGCTTTACACCAGCCTCCGATTTAAAAATTGGAACATTTGTTTTAATACCTAATTTTAATACTCAAAAAGGAATTTCTAAAAAATTACAACCCCTTCGAAAAGGACCATACCAAATAATTGCAAAACCCACTGATGTAACATATAAAATTACCGACTCAAACAAAAAAGAAATCGTTCAACATCGAAACAACCTATTACCTTATTACCCAAAAGAATACGCACTCCGCGAATTAACTCAATTATATTCTTTCACAGGATTAAAAATCATTCAAAATGAACCACATCTGAAAAACACAGAACAAAATGATAACACCACCGAAAATCAAAACACAAAACCAATCGCCACCAAAAACAATACACAAAACCATAAAGAATCCCCAAAACAAAGAAAAAATAGAAAAATGACCGAACAAATAATACCCCAAGAACAAATCGACAAATCAGAAAATAGAAAAACAACAAGACTCCGAAATCAACCACGTAAAAACTATAAAATATTCATCCCCCAATCTAAAATTTTAAAGAAAGTAGAATTTCAAAAGTAATTTTAACATTATACTTCACTATCTTGAAACCTTCGAAACATTTTTCATTTCCATTTTTCAAAATAACATGCTGACAAGTACGCAATAATTCTAGTTCAAAATAGACCAATAGGATTCATCCAATCCGTCACTTTCTCTAACTGAAACTAAGACCAATTAGACGATTCATATAAAACTCCAGGCACATCTATAACTATAACTTTACGACCTCCAGGTCAAAAATAAGCAAACCACTCCAACTTGACAACTAAAATAAATATCACCATAATACCGTACCCCTCCCTTATCTAATAACCCAAAGATCAACAATATTTCCCCAACTCAGACCACGAATACCCCCAAAAAAAATTTGTTAACTTAGCCTAAAGTAACAAAATGAACATTTTAATTAGCCTAAAGTATAAAAATCTCACCATACCCCGGATCATTTGACAAACAAAAATAAAGAAAAAGACGACCTCCCGATCACCATGAAAATTGCCCCCAACAATTTTTTACAAAACTCAACCCACTTGTCAAAAAACTAATAAATAATCCGACCACACTTGAAAATCGCCTCAAACAGCAAAAAATATTCGACCAAGAGATCATTTCTTAAATGCTCTTCTCTCAATCAGTTACTCAAATACTCATAAATTTTAAACATTTTTTTACAATACTTGAAACCTTTATAATATTTCTTTTTGATATACTTGAATCTTTTCTAATAATCCTAATCATTTTTTGTAACATTTTTTTAATTTTCTACACCATACTCGAACTATTCCTCCAACTTTCCAAAACCCTTGATTATATCCACAGGTACGATTTATACAACTTGTCTAAATGATACGAACAATTTTCAGTAGAACTGATATTTTTTTATTGTTTGTAATTTTCATAACATTTTTATCATCCCTCATTTTGACCATATGTAAATGTATAAAGAAAGCAATCATCACATTTGCCCTAGCAACAATTTTTCTAATTATTTTTTTGGAAGAATATTATAATAAACATAAACCTTCCCACTAAAGTAACAATTCAAAAATCCATCAAAAATTGCTACCCAACAGTCACAGAATCAGTCTTCACCGACATCATCCCAAGATAACCCAACACCACCTTCAATTACTCAAAATCCTCAAACATCTACACGAATTTCTTTTCAAGACAATCCATACACTTTTGAAGAACGACACACTCGTTTATCTGAACCACTAGAACCAGTTCAACGACAAGCACCTTTAAGTGAACCAACATATAACCTTTACCCAACAATACCACAAGAACTAAGTAGAATACGACATCTTAGTCAAAACCAAAACACAACAGAAATAAATAGACAAATTATACATCCTCGACGAAATAGAAATTTTCAAACTCCCCGAGTTCATTTTGAAATACCTCAATCACCACCACAAAGCACTCCAGAAAATCCCACTGGTAATACACCAGAAACTCCTACACTTTTTTCACAACGAAGCACTTCAAGCCTACCCTCAGATTACTTAGGTTCAACACCAAAATCTGAGCAAATACGTGAAAATCCTTTTAACCCCACAAACCAAACATCACGATTTCCATATTGGACTACACATTCATTCACACAAGGTGAACCAAATTTAGTCAATGACCCCATAGATATTTCTACAGATACAACATCTTCATCATTACCCGAAACATTATCACTTCCATCAACACCATCAATTAGTCAAATTTCACCAACCCCCTTTAACTTAACCTTTCCGAACAATCTCGATGCAAGATATCGAGAACAATCATTAACAAATATTCCTTTAAGATTAGATTGGAATACATTCACAGCACCTCCACCATTATTCGGACAACATCAAGAAAGTAACCGCCTTCATAACTGGGCACTTAATAGATTACAATATCGCCAAGATATTCACAACGATATCCGTGATCACAATATTCAAATACTCCAACAAAACAGTTTACAATTAAAGTTTGAAATCACAGTTAAGTTAAACAATATTACCCAACATCCCTACCCATTAAACCCACCTAACATAACAGCTCAATCACTACCACCACCGTTTATAACTACTGAAGTAATATATAAATACGACAGATATACCAAAAACACAATTGGTTACATTACATTTTATAATCCATACTCAGGATTATCATACACATGTATATTCTAAAATTATTAATTTTTCTCCAACTCCTTTTTCTAGTAATCTCAAATCAAAACATAAACCCTTCCCCTCGTACAGGACCACAAGATTTATTAGTAACACATTACGATTGTGAAGAAAATGAACAAAAACACTGAATAAATATGCAATAAATCAAGTATCACAATGTGAAACAGAACCACAAGCTATAGAAACCACAGATGTAATAGCAACACTCTATTCAAAAGCCCGAGCAACAACAGTTACAGGTTATAAATTCACAGCAACATTTTCCGAAAAGAAAGTACATTGTTCACAAGTCTCGAACGGAAACAAAAACCGACTTGACCATGAATCATTCTATCAGAGTAATATAGAACGTCTTTTACATCTCAATCCCGACGATTGTAAAAATGAATTACTTAGACTAAACATCACACAAAATAAAAACTCCGCAAGAAAGTTAGTTAATTTTCAAGTTTTTTCAGACTCTGTACATCAATCACAACTTGAAAGACACCAAGGACATATAAAACTAGACGAAAAATACCCGTATAACGGCGCACACGGACGATTAACCTATGACCTACACGATAAACATTGGATACCACACATTGGTATAAATGACCCGTCAAACTGCAAAGCAGACACAAAAAATAAAGGATAATCTAAACTACATTTTTTGATTGGAAAATACAACTCGAAAAAATACAACTAACACGAGATTTATCAGATAATACAATGATCTATCAAGGAATCCGATTACCTTGTAAAAATGATCAAGGTTATTGCGACCCCACAACGAGAACACAAGCAACAATTGTTTGGTTCCCCGAAGATACATGTACAACATTTCAAGTAGCAAAAATACACGCTCGTATGATAAAATTTCACGAAAAATATTTTATACAATCAATTCCATATGAACAAGTCCATCCATCACGAAAACTAAGTTCTAATTTTAGAAACATAGACAATATAGAAAATAAATTGACACGTTTTCAAATATATCAAGAAACAGAACTTGCATGTAAATACAGGAATCCACTTCACAGAACACAATACTCTGAAATATTAGTTGAATACGAAAAAGGATTCGACATGACCACTGGAAAAGTAAAAATCGACCCATATGCCACAGGTCATCCTCCAAACGAAGGAACATCCTATATACCAGTTAATTTTGAAAAAAGCAACGGACAACCTGGTGGACATCTAAAACCCCATGACACCAGAAGCACACGCTTACAAGAATTATCACTAATGAATACTACATATTTCGGTAATATCCACTATGATATTCATTTAGATATGAAACTAGATTATACAATTAGCCGAATTTTTCAAGAAATGTCACTCTCCGAATTAGAAACACTACACCAACTATGCGAATTAGAACGAACACAAATATTACAATCACTTGCACTAGCAGTATTAAAAATACCCTATGCAGGATACTTATTATCTGGAAATAGATCAAATTTTTTAGACTATGAAGGAAACATCTTATGGTTTTATACTTGTACTAAAAAAGTATCACCACTATACGTTTTTGAAGATAAAAGATGTTATAAAAGAATCCCTATCTTTTATAAGAATAAAGTACATTTCGTGGATACACTTTCACGAAGAACCTATTTCTGGGATACCGCAGTCCCATGTGGATCAGAAAACAGCCACAATGTAGTACAACTAAACCCTGATGAAAATAAATATTATCTTCTCACTCCATATCCCACATTAATGCAATCACTCAAAAAATTTTCACCAGAAAGCATTCGCGCTATTGCTCGAAACCCAAATATAGACTTACAATCAATAGGAATCTATTCAAAATCAGATATTCAACATCACATTAGAACACAACAATTCCAAGAATTATTAACACAAATGGACACTATACAAAGACAATCAATAGACCAAAATTTACGCAAACTTGCAGAAACCGCAGGATTTGCCGATATCTACACGCAAGACTATAGCGGATATTTTAAAGACATTAAAGATTATATATATCTAAACGGTGAAAAATACCGTCCCCAAGATATATCACCAATTAACATTTTTAGCTTTGTTACACTCAAAAATGAGATCCTCGATTTTCTAGGATGGCCCTATTACATCTTAGAAAAATTGACTATTTTATACGCAATGTTTAACTTTATTGGATTTCTTTTCTCACTTTTAAAAGGAATCTACAACACATGTGCTATACACACACAAGTAAACAGACAAGCAAGCGTAGCACGCATACTCTTTGCAGGATTTTTTGGAATCTTTTCTACATCTATAAACAAAATTCTTTTAGACGCACAAATAAAAGAATATAACACAAAAATAGCAACACGACAAAATACATACGACGAAGAACATAACAATGTAGACATAACGCCAACGGCACCACAATTACCACCCCTACCAAATAACCATCCACTATCCCTAGTCCCACGAAATTTTCGAAATTTAGCCATCACACATAATCCAAATTTTCGACTCACCACATCACAAAGTCCCATCCAACATATAATGACACACCAGTCACAAGATGATAATACTTATGAACAAATTATTGAACAACCCCATACCACCGCTTTTCAGTCTCAAAATAATCATTTTTTTAGCCCACGATGAGCCGCCAACTTGGATCACTACACCGATCAAATTCCCACCCAACCAATCTTACCTCCCCAATCCCAATAATACCACTTTTTGCTTTTCCGCCACCCGATTTTCCACCTAGTAATGTAACATCAGGCATGAATTCCGACACTAATTCACACATCTCAGTTTTATATTCCATCTCACAACTCAATAACCCAAATATTGAAACCCCCGATGAATTTGCCGACTCAGAACCATCCCCATCCAATAATTTTCATAACTCTTCTAATTTTTCTCAACCCCCTTTTCAACCCATATTATCCAATAACCCTGACCCAATCACTCCCACACCCTCTTATGCTTCCCAAGTTACCCCAACCTACTCCTCATACCATTCTGACCAATCATCTCATTCTCCAGACACCCCCCGAATCTCCCCAGAGCTAGATAATTTTATTACCCTTCAACAACAACCCTACCACCTTAATACCCCAACCATAAACCAAATCTCCTCCACAATAAATTCATCCAACCCCCCTACCCCTACACCCTCTTCAAATTATACTGAATCATTAGCACCATCATCCACATCAACTGAATCTTCACTCAACACTAATAGAGCTTAACGCACTTTTAAAAGAAAGTTCCCCAACCATCCTTTCCCAGCAAAACCAGGAACAGCCCGTGAATACATCAACCACCCCAAGCATACTAACACAAAAGAATTTTTAGCCATCACCTTACCATCATTCCCACAATACACCTTAAACACCCCCCACGACACTAACGAAACACGCAACTTTGTAGATGAATACGTTTTAATGCCCACTCTCTCTTGGACCTCATATTATCATTTTACTAACCCTCTTTGCTTACCTTTATCTAACACTCACATCGATATAGAGCGAAATACGGACATGCTATATCGACTCACTACACCACTAACCGCTAGACAATTTACTTACGTTGGATATAAAAAATCACTAAAAACACACACTGCACCTAGAGCTAACGAATATACACTCGAATACTATGATCACAACATCATCAGAGCTAACCAAGATCAATTCTTAGACGACGATCGCTTCGCTAATCCACAAATTACCGAGAAATTTTTCATCAAGACACCATATATATTTACACTAAACATCTTCGACCGAAAGTTTGATCACATTATTTCAGAAGCACTAACAGACACACAAGCATACGAAAGTTTTAAAGAACGCTTCCAAATATTTTCACTAACCTTTCATTTCCTTGCACCACACGAAAGAGATTTGCACTGCTCACACGATATTTTGTTGCGCACTAAACAAACCCACACATATAGTTATTATCGCTTCATCCAAAATCACTTTGACCTACACACACCCTCTAGACAACCACACCATCGTTTTCAATTCATTAATTCCAAATACACTTCACCATTTTTCCTAAATTTCACATATTGCATTAAAGATACTAACCTTCATGGTATTCTTCGCAATTATGATCCCATAACCCAAATGTACATCTTCTGTCCCATCACCAAGACCTTCAACGCCGAAGAATCCCGACCCTTCCTTATCCCGCACGAGTTTGTACAACCTATAGAAATCCCAATTTTAGAATTCATCCACAACACTAAATTCAATCACAAATTATATAATCTAATCCAAAACACACCTTATGAGTTTGCAGTTGGCACTGAAGAACTAACCACTATCAAGGCACTCCAATTGCTTTGGCCACTGCTTCAGACTAAAAATATCATCCGCATCTTAGCTAAACTACTAACAACTTCAGAACTAATTCACGACATCTTCCCCCACGGTTTTTTCCCCGACGACTAACAGGTAAGTATGAATTAAATGAATATAACTAACTAATTGAAATATTAAAAAACTCACCATACTTTATCCATGTTTTCCTTAGATTTTTAGCCTTCATCCGACGATCACCTACAAAAACCACAAAAAACAAATAAAGATCGCAAATTTCATCAAACAGACTTCAACAATTCTATTAATCTCTTACACTTATAAATTTATAAATTTAATACCAATGCCGTAAATTCATTTCTAAAATTTTCCCCACAAGCAGTAAATCTAATTATGATGAAAATTTGTAACTTAAAATTCCCCCATAACTAGCAGTAAATTTCCAAATTCTATGCAGTAAATTAATAAAATGCAATTGCAGTACTAACCTTTTGATATTTTCATTCATTCGCACAGAAATTCTATCCACACTCGCACAGCTCGCCCACGAAGAATTGTTTAAAATAATGAATTTTAGTTTCAAGTTTTCACACTCAACAACTCTAACATATAATAACATGTTTCAAACCTTCCTTTAACCCGGTTGGAAAGGAATCATATACTAAACAAAACTAACCAACGCAGCTTACTAAATACCACAAATCATAGAATAACAGCATGACTAAGAAAAGGAAACCAACGGTACCCAAACCGGATTAACCCAGTTTAAAACTGGATAATTTATTCTTTTGAAGACTATTATAAAGTCTAAGAAAGAAATAATAAAACACAAAAAAGTCGAAAGACAAACCCATACCACGAACAATTTGCTTTTTGGAAAAAGGACATAACCAACAAGACATAAGAAAAACCACAACAAACCCAACATAAAACGTTGTCACATAACAGGACCCCTCATAAAAAACCGCATGAAATCATACTCCCACTCCTTGCCTAACCCACCAGGAAGGACGTCCTGAGCATGCTCTATAGCCGGCCTAACCCACCGCGCTACATCCACGCTTTGTGACCACACCTCTATTTTTAATAAGAGCTACTCAAGTGTGAGTAACTCTTCAAAATAACCGAACTAAAACAAAAAGCTTTTGTGAAAACAACTAACTAAAATCATAATTAAAAAATATTAAACTAATAAATGTTTTATAAAATGTAAATTACATTATGTAATACATAGATCAGAATACAACACCAAGGACGAACATCTAAAGACAAAACGACCCCACTACGCTCGAGAGAGAATGGCCAACCACAATCGATATGCCACTCACAATCACAACTCAAAGGATTTAGAGTACGACTTGACTTCGCAGAAAAGGACTTCATTGAACTAGACCAATGACCACCTCGATGTTCAAGTATACGTACAGATCCGAGTAACCAGGCATCCCCTCCACGCACAATCTCCACGCAGAACAGAAAAACCTGACATAGCAAACCATTCTGAAATCAGATTTGAGTTTGTTGCAAAGACTTAGTCGTTGTCACTAGAAGACACAACGTCTTATGTCTCTAACTCCAGCTTCCTGGAACTTCTTCAATAAAAAGGAAACAGAAGAAATAAGATGTTCGCCAAACACCAACGTCCATCATCCATCCTTCGAATTGCAGAAGAATTATTCTAAAAAACTCTGTAAAACCCGGATGGGTGGAACCTGATCTAAACTACATTTTATGATTGGATAAATTAGATATTTTACCAATGTAAAGTATTTAATATTAACCAATCATGATCCATCTAACTAACAACCCACTTATTTGTAAGTGCTGAAGTTACTTGTAATTTCAGCACCAGAGAGATTTGAATTTAACTTAGAAATTAGTTGGACTCTCCCGAGCACTTCAGCAGCCGCAATAAACCAGTATACCCTAGATCTATTGAGCCTAGCAGAGACTAGTTAAACAACCTGAGACTAGATAGTATAAGAGTAAGATTAGGATCGGTATTAGACTAAGAAGTTGCACGAATCTATCCGGCCGAAAATAAGATAGCGTGACGAGCAGACGGTGTACCCTATCCGAAATTACTCTATGAGTTAACCAACTCGGTCCTAACTCATTACCCGCACCGAGCGCCCATGTATCATAATCGATTATATTGCGATAATATGGTCATTATCTATAAAATGACAAAATAATCGATTATAATCCATTAAAACGGTACGTAGCCAAACAAACTTTAAGAAGAGTATATTCTCCAAAACATTGTTTAAAATTAATTTATTTTTGTTTGATAGACAAAAAAGGTCGTTTTTACTATATAAAATACCAACTATTTATTTAAAAACAACTTTTAAACGGGTTGCAAATTTTTTTTGGAGAATATATCCTTCTTAAAGTTTGTTGGGCTACGTAAGGGGCTCACTTTGATATAATTATGTCTGTGATCGACTGGGTATTTTCGGCGTAACTTTTGATTAATTAAGAAAAGCCAAAATGGCTCATTTTTGGGGTAAAATTTCGGACCCGAATTTCGCAAATCAAATTACACCATTTTAATTCTGCTAAAATTTTAAGCAAGTTTCGTCATCATAATTTTCGCTTAAATTCAACCCAATTTCAGAAAAACCCGTTTTAAATTTCAAGTTTAACGCATTTTTGTCCGGTTGATTTAAATCAGCACTGTATTTTAACTTGCTTAAATTGCTCTTATAGCAGTGCTGTAAGAGCAATTTAAGCAAACTACAATAGTTTCAATGAAAAATCAATTCAGAATTGTAAGAAAAACATGAGACTTTTGAAACTGCATCCACTTTAACGTGCTACTGCTTGAATAGAAAAGATCATGAATTGGAAAAAAATTTCATAGCTAAAAGACTTGAGTATAACTTTTTTTGTAATTTTTTAATACCCTAGTAGTCATGTTTTAAACATTTCAATAATTTTTTTTTCTATAAATACTTAAGTCTTTAAGTTCTATAACATTTCAATAAGTAATTCAATATAATGCAAATGTACCACGTATTGTGAAAATTATCACTCGTCAAGAAGAAAAGTCTGGCCAATTTTGGAAGTTTGAGCATGTTTCGCAGCGCGAAACACTTAGCAGAACGGGTGAACTTCGCGTGGTTCAAAAGAAACGTGATCTGTTTCGACCAGCCATGGATCTGCTCATTGTATGGACCGTACATTTATTTAGAGTTCTGATTGTGCTATTTCAGTTTTGATGCGGACTTGACTTTAATTCAAATCTCATCAATCAGTTCCAGTTTTTTGAATTACTTTTTAAAACATTTATTTCAGCAGAGGCGGTTTTAAGGGGGAGGGGGCCGGGGTTGCGGACACCTCTTCTCAGGGATTCGACCCCCTTCCGACCCTACCGCCCCTGTACTATTTTGAGATATCCATTTTTGGTGACGGACCCTAAAATTTTTCTAAAGGCGCCTTCGGTGCCAATATATACTAATTTTGAGGGGGGATTGCACGCCGAAAAAACGCAATTTTTTGGTAAAATTTTCCAAAAAGTGCCTAAAAACGCCTATTTTGGCTTGTTTTTTTTCAAAATTTTGCCTGTGGCGCAGAAATATCGGCCAAAACAGGGTCTTTGTAGTGGTTTGGGAGAGCTCAGAAAATCAATAAATCAATTTAGTCGACCTAAAAAAAAGGTCGACAAAACTTTTGAAGTTTTTTTTGAAAATCCGCACCCCCTTGATAAAATCCTAGATCCCTGTATTTCAGTACTGATTTTTAGTTCTCTAAATACAGGTAGTGTTCAGCGGAAAAAAACTGACACCAAAACCTAGAAATTTAACGATTAACATCTGGAACTTATTCTTGCGTCGAAGTTATGAGACAATCCACATTTTGACTCAGCAATTGAAACAATCAGGTTTGAAGATTATTGTTTGTTTGGATCAAAACTTTTTCTCTCTTCTGGAACTGGATTTAAAGCAAAAACCAAATATTGATGTTCAATTCGATCTAATATTTTCAAACCGCAGTGTATGATTTTACAAATTTGAATAACTTTTCACACCCCAAAAATTATTATCAAGGAGGCTCGCAAAAAAAATTCAATGAAGGATGTTGAGGATAATATCGAAGATTATGTATTTTTAGTAGCTGAAAAGGTTTCTTAGGACCTGTTTAGTTTTGTCGCGCTTATTCTCTTAGCCCAACTTTTTTTGAAAATTCAACTATTTTCTTCTAAGTTTCTAAATGTTTCTTCCAAAGCTCTGTTGGTGTGTGTCATGAGGCGACAATTCGTCGAAAGCCACAATTGGTCACAAGCGACGATTCGCAGCATTTTTAAAAGGCGACAACTCGCACCAAGCCTTAATTCGCACCAAGCAGCACGATTTATTTTCTAATTGAGGGGATTACCACTCAATGCGAGTTAAAGTTTTGAGGGATAAAATTCAAGCGGACAATCAAAAACTACAATTTAGCACCATTTTGAATTTAAAACCAAATTGGAATGAATTAGAATCAAAAATAAGAGTAATTGAACATTACTACATTAGGAGCATCTAAACAACCTTGCTTTCAAGTCATTTGTTTAAGTTTCGTCTGGCAAATCAGTACACTTACTGATCCCAATATGCCTTTAAACTTTGTCATGAGCGAGCAAGGAAAATTATAATTGGTCCACAATTGATAAATTTTCAATCTAAACCGACACAGCAAAATTCCATGCGAGGATGAAGTAAGAAAATGAGTGAAATGATTAAAAATTTTGATACGTGCCTGAACTTAACCTTTCAAAATTGAAACTTTTCTAAATTTAAATTGTTTTAAAACGTTGGATTAGCATGACTGCAAGGAATGCTTTTCATCGGGGGAAAACTTGCCACACCCTGCGGAACACAACCCCTCGAAAAGGTTAATTTTTTAAAGACCGGGGGTATTTTTTGGGGGGACCAAAATTTGTTTCTTGTACTGTTATAAACCTGTAATTTAAAAGGGTTAAATGTGCTTTCAAACAGAAAGAAAACATTGGCGCCTCCCAGGATCGTCTAGGTGAAAAATACTGGGTATATTAGCCTCGAAACAGTTGTTAACTTGCCTAAAAACAAGTCACTCGCCAGAACTGTTCAACGGCAACGAGCAACTGATTCCGCCCCCACTCATTAAAAGACATTGATGTGCCTTTCGCGTTAAGCAGGACCGCGAGGAGTGATATTTTTTGCCTTTTCGATTTCAGCCGGATGAAAAAGGCCGAATGTTAAAATTTGCCATTGACGAGGTCTTAGAAGTTTTGGAGAGCAACACAGTCTCGCACGTAGGTGGGACATTTAAAGCATGTCCCGCGTTAGTTTGTCAAACTTTTACAATTCATGCATTAGTCTTTTTTCTTCACAAAAAAGTGAAGAACAACATATCCAAGTCTTAACAAAATTGAAAAAAAAACAATACAAGACTTGAGCTCTCACAGATTGTGTTAGATTTTGAAAAAGCTTTAGTTAACGCCTTTCAGAAGGCATTCAATGGAGTAGCTAAAAAAACTGCTTCATTCATTTTTCTCAGACCAATTTATGCAAATTGCAAGAGATCGAATTAGCACCAGTTTATCGGGAAGATAAGAAAATGCGCATGCTTCTAAAGTCATTAGTTGCTCTGGCACTAATACCCGCAATTGACTTCGAAATCGGCATGGCTGCTCTATGCTCTGAAGTTACCGACAAAAGTGATGAATACCGTTGTTGGATTATTTTGAATCAACTAGGGTTTGAATAATCCTCCGAGGACGCGGGAGGAGTTGGGCAATTCCCTATTTCATACTGAAATCAGTTCGAAAATGCGCCAAAAAAGAAAGACAAAAAACCAAATGTTCGTTCGAGGGATGGCATAGGGGTTTCCAGATAGGGATAAGGCGTGCTCAATCTACCATTACTTAATTTATTCAGTTCCTGAAAAAAAAGAATAAATTCTGTTGGAGAACAAAATGATGAGACTAACAACCGCAGAAATTGCCGCCAATGTGGCAAAAAACAAAAAAGCCGAGCCAGATTAGTTGAACTCCTGAAACACTATGGCAACCGTTATACTCTCAAAAAACTGAAGGTGTCTCTCGTTCGTTTTCGATTTTTTGTTTCTTTGATCTTTAAATTAAATCTTTTATCTAATTTCTTTTTGATCTGATCAAAGCTTTTACCGCGACTAATTGTAGCCTTCTACGAGTCGTCGCGTATTGCGAATAGTCGCTTTTTACAAAGGCTGCGAATGGTTGCTTGTAACGAATTGTGGCTTGCGAAGACTTGTTGCTTCGCCGTGCATGTAGTTGAGTTTCAAACGTTTTTGCGGAATTTTAGCTTTTTTTGGGGAAAAATTCAGATTTTCTTTTTGAATTTCAACGAATTTTCAAAACATTTTTTGAATTTTAATAACAAAATCAATTAATTAGCAAAGAATAAGTATGCGAGTATGTAAGTATGCATGAGAATAGTGGTAGCGAAGTAACCTCCAATAAAGGGGAAGATTAGCAGGGCGCGGATTGGAGCAGAGCAAACTTTTTTGCTCTTTCAATTTATCACCACTAAAACAAACTCAAGAGTCTTTTTGCCGTTACTTTTCAACTTCAAAACTTTGCTCCTGCCCTAATCTGCGCCCTGCTCACCTCAACCCTTCCCCAGTTTGGAGATTCCTCAACTACTACTACTACTTGTGCGATTGTTGTACTCACGATTAGCAAGTGTTATCAATTCGAAACACTTTTTCTCATATAAACATTTTGTTCTCGTCAACGACTTGACTTCAGTTGATTGTATCTGCGCATCAGATACCTGTTTTGATCAATGTTTTTTCCTGGTTTCAACTTCACCAAATCCGGTTCAAAATATTTTTCATTTCTACGTTTTTCTTTTTTTTTTTGCTGAGCTTGAGTTTTTTTCGACTTACATTTGATTGGTTTAGTACTTGTGCGATTGTTGCTTATATTGCTTTGTTGGATGAGCAATCAAGTTTTTATGCGTGAGGTTCTTTTGAGAGGTAATTTATGAAAATTGAAACATTGGATTATTCAAAAAGTTTGGTTTTGGCGCAAAGGATGTCTGCTCAAAACGTTTCGGCTTTGTTAGTGCATCTTAAGTATTGTTTTGATATATGTTTAACTATCAATTTTTATTCAGAACAAATTGAGGCAAACATGAAAAAATTGGATGATCTAACTTTTCTCGACAATTCAAAAAAAGTTTCGTCGACTTAGTTGCTTAGTGTGAAGCTCTACTTTGCCTCTGCGTTATTTTTTCATGATTTCAATCCAGCTCTTTACTTCTTTCTAGTGTCGCTTGTTTTTCGGCTCTAGCTCAATTTCAACTAAGCTACAATTTAACATTGACTACTCGAAACTGGTCCTCTGTACACGATTGTTTTCTTTTCTGAAAATTTATTATCAACTAGGTATTTTTGATAGGAATGATTTGGTAAAAAATTTTAAAAAAATCACATAGTTTTTTTTCAAATCTATTTCTTTTCTCAAAGCGCATTTTCCAAAATGAGCTGTGGGTTCTACCTGTAATGTGTCAATAAAAACTGTTTAGAAGTTTGATTTAGCGTATTGACATAATCGAAGTCCCTTCGTTCCTTCGCAATCAATTTTCTTTAGACCAAATGATTTTGTAGACCAAATTATTCCACCAGTCGATATTGCGGTTGTCTCGAAAAACTCTCTCTCACTCTCTCTCTCCCTCTCTCTCTCTATCTCTCTGCATCAATCGGTTTTTGTAAATTTTGTCTCAATTACTTTTCCGCTTTTTGATTGAGCTAATTTCTCCTTTTGCCCACTTTTTTTTTGTAACTGTTGCTTATTATGTTCAAACAAAGTTTCTCTTCAAATTGATTGCAGGCTTTATTTGATTTGGAGAAGGCAGTCACACACTTCTGTGCTTTCATGGGTGTTTTCAATTTTCCTGCTACATTGTAAATTCAAGTTGTAGAAACTATTTTAAGTTTTTCATACTGCATGAAATTTTTCATGGTGAAGAAACCAACAATTGTAAAACAATTTTGGTCTTCTATTTTCACATCGTAATATTTTGCTTTTAGCCGTTATAAAATAAAAAAAAACAATTAAGAAAATGGAAAAACTTAAATCTGGGGGAAAGTGGAGAAGAGCCGACTTTTTTTGCCGATCGCCATCGAAAAAAAAACTTTTTGTTCTGATACAAGCTGCCCAATTTTCTCTTTTTATATAACTTTTTTTGAAGATTTGTTATTCTTGCCAACCTTGTTAAAAAATTTCCAATCCGCAATTACCAAATGCTTTTAAACACTTAAGCAAACTTATTTCTTAATTTTTGTATTTTAATTCAGTGGGGGTTTTTGGAATTGTTTAGGATGCGGTCGGGATTATTACGAACGGCTGCTCAGATCAGCAGCTTTTTTCCCTTTCTTCAAGTCAATCAGCACGAAGGCTAAACTGAAGTTTATGAGTTATTTGCCAGAGCTCACCTTGCAAGTTGCAACGCAGATGCGAATTGAACCAGTGATTATCAGATAGCTGGACATCATCACTACTGGTCCGGCACAATGCCAAAAAATTGAATACTTAAGTATCAGAAAATCAAATACTATTTGAATGCTATAAACACTTTCTATACGTCCAAGAGTAAGATACTGAGCTCTCATCTAGACTTTCCAGCTTTGCAAAAATTCACATTTTGATTCAAATAATAGTCCAATATTTGAATACCTTAACTTCTTAGCGTGCTCTAAGGAATGCGATTTGAATTTAAGCATGACAAGCAAGTACTGAGACGAACACTCCTGAAAGTTTTGGGCGACTGTCATATTTTTGTGCCTGAAAAACAAGATGAAACAACTTTTATCTATCCCTTTTATAGGAAACAAAATTTCTCTAATATGTTGTAACTTTCATTTACACAATGAAAGCTTGAAGGATCAAGGTCACAGCTATTAAGTCTACGGTAAAATGTTATCATATGTAAATCAATTGCACAATAAAAAAAACTATCAGCTCACTATGTTGGTTCTGACATTTTTTATTTACAAAATAAAATGCGCTCTGCTTTACTCCCTTTATTATTAATTCAGTGGTTTTCTCGAAAAAAAAACGACAGTTCACTTGCACGTCACGTCTCATGCATGTTTGCAAGGTTTTGGATCTTCAAAATATAACTTTTAACAAGTTTATCGGACAACGTCTTGGCTCTTTTCCAGTTTCCACCCTTTCAAAATACCGAGTTTTATGTTTGTTTTACGTGTTATTCGTGATGTTACGCTGTAAAGTATGAAATACAAATCTGTTCAGAGTTGTCGATATGTTCACCACGACAAATTTCATTGCATTATGACAAGGTTAAATAAGCTTTTCGAAATTGAATTTGATAGGGGGACTAGAAAAGAGCCAACGTCTAAAGTTTGTGAAATAATTCTGATATTGAAACCATAAAATAGAGTTTAAAAAAAACAGCCGAATTTTCAAAACGGCATTTGAACTGTCAAATGAGCAAACCAAAAAGATTGGCTTTTTCCGCAGACCAGTTTTTTTTTCAATAATTTAAGCCTTTAATTTCAAAACAGTTTTTATTCAGCATCGATCTGGCAAGTAATTTTTCAATCGAACAGAACACATAAAACGCCAACATAGAAGCAAATGCAAAAAATTGAAGAATTTTTTTCTAAATAGTTCAGCTTGGAGGTCAGAAGTATTTCAAAAGTTTAAGACGTGCGATAAAATTGTTAAAAGCTATACATGACATGCGTTCTGCAGCTAGCTAAAAATGTTTAACTCAAGATTTACTAACACTATGCAAAACATAAATATAAACTAATTAACTGAATAAAAATTGAAATAAAAAATGAATAAACTACTTCTGCTAAAAATATATACCCATAAAAGTCTTGTGATTTCTTTAGCTGGCCTTTGGCTTAATTGTTGAAAAAGTTTTTTCACAACTTTGAGAAAACTCAGGCGTTTGTTCAACTCCACTCTACGACAGCTATTGTTCACATGTTGTTTTCGATCCAATTTCTGTACGAAGAAACTCGTGCGAAGTAGGTTCGACTGTAACAGAAGGGAAGACCCACCGCATCGGCGACTCCATAGAGGCATTTGACATCGCCCGAATCATTTAAAAGAACTAGCGGACCCCCTGAGTCTCCAAAACATGCACTGGTTGGCTTTCTTTTTGGTCCCGCGCATATAAATGACTCATCATCGCAATAGTATCCTTCATAAAGTTCCACAAGCTCCGTTTCTTGCAGAACTTCGGCTTTAGTTTCCTTTTCAACGTCAATCAATCCCATTCCTGTGGCTACCATTCTATGACCAGAGTCCGTTTTTTGGCACATTGGAATGCTGAGACGACCACTTACTGACTGACCAAGTTTGATGAGAGCTATGTCACGGAATGGGATGTTCTTTGCCTCATATCTATAGCAAAAATTTGTATTTTACAAACCTAATATCAGTTGCTGCAGCTCAAATGGACTCAAGTTCAATTTCTAGTTCAGTGGCGATTTAGGAAGGAGGGTTGCGGGTTGGCTGACGACTTCTCGTCTCTCAGTGATTCGACCCCTTGACTACCCAAAGACTTCTCGAGAACTGTTCTCGAGAAGGTTATGTGAGAATCATCTCTCACATTCTGTGAAAACAATGCGAATTTTTTACATCAAGCAATTTATACTTTTGATCAATTAGCTCAGAATAACTTGAAAAAGTTTCTTGGGTACATCTTTGCTCTTTCGCTTTATAAGAAAACGCAAAAGATTACGCGATAATTATCAGAAAATGGAAATTGGCCAAATTGTTATGTTAAACCCTATATTTTTGCAGAAAAATGAAATGGCAATTTAGTTTTCATACTAAATCCATACTAAACTATTCAAGTTGTAGATATAACGTTTAAATTATGGTAAATTTCCTTATGTTGCAGAGATTTATATACTTTTTTGTAATTCAATTTTTTTTTTCTGAAAAATCCTATTTTTTCAAAGTTTCTTTTATATTTCAGGATAATTTCAATATAAATTGAATTGGTTAGAACACTAGTATAACAAATTTGAAAAATAATGTACTGGTAAATTCGAACTTCAATTTTTTTGAAAGTTGGGCTCAAAAATTTTTTGAAACTTACCATCATACCATCAGAAACCTATAACCTATCTTAACACATTGGGAAACCTGTTCCTTATCTTAAAACATATCTGGGAGACCGGATGTTTAATTCCCTATCTTAAAACATGAGGGTCTCCTTGTACCCCCTAACTCTCCACTAACATATACTTATCGTAACTCTACGCAGCACTTAGATCAGTACATACGATCTGAATGAAAGCACTATGATTGTTTCGAGTTCAAAAAGTTTTCACACACTGAGGCTATAAAATTTCCCTCAGCTAGGCTGGAGGACTTTATTGGGAAGGAACCTTTGGGTGATAAAAAATTAAGGATAAATAATGTGTGATAATCACAGCTTAAGCGGCGATTTTCAGCACTCCAATACAGGCTAGTTATTTGATTTTAAAAACCTCACGAGATGGAATTTTTTTTATTTTGTTTTAAACATAGCAAATGCGATGTTAAATAATCAAAAAAAAATCTTTTCATAAATGTTAGTGGGTTTCCGTGCCTTATTGTTAAAAAATGAAAGTTGGCAAATGGGATGAGCAGCTCGTTTCAAACAAATTTCATTGGGCTTTTTGGCACAATTTCAGGTGAAATTTTGTTCACAATCTTCGATTGTAAATAAAATTGACATACGGACTACTAAGGCTGTGGTAAACATATTTGATATTCACCTTTCAAAACCCTTCGTTTCACCATAAAAATGATTATGCGAAGTGTAGAAAAAAAAGAAGAATTTTTTATTGTCATAGTTCAGCATGAAAAAATCAAGACTATTACCACTGATTACGCCGAAAAAGTTATATCAAGCCGTGTAAAAGAAAAAGAATCAAGAATTGATTGAAACACTTCTAAAACTTGATTGAATAAAAAATGAAAATTTTTTTTGGACAATGATGGCAAAAAAACTAGATTAAAATTAGGAACTGATCACTGTATGTGGTAAAAGCTAATATCTGAGATTTTTTTCTCTTAAAGAAGTTAAATGTTTTGTTTAAGGTTTTTGATCAACTGTTTTTTATGCTTTTTTATATTTGGATCAAAAATTAATTGCTATTTGTTCATTCAAAAAAAAAACATTTATGTGCAAAATGCTTGCATAAATTTGATTATTTCACTGAAAAGCCTTTTATGCACAAAGTTTCACAATGTTTTTTTGCTATCAATAAACACTTCCTTTTATTCGATTTTTAACTGCTGCTCAGTATCGATAAGATCACAAAAATGTCACTGGAAATTTAAACTCGGACATCAGGTAAAAAAAATTTTCAATGAAATATTGAGAGATTTTGTGAAAAGACACAAAATAACAAGCTTAGCAATAACAACACACAGAACAATCGTTAGAAAAAAGAATCTTTGAATTTGGTGTTTTGGTGGGAGGAGAGAATATAATCAACAAAAGTTAAATAAATAACTTACTCTTCGTGGATGATCAGTTTGTTGCCTCGTATTCTTTGCTTCGGGGAACTGGAGATCGTGAAATCACCGACAAGGACTTCGACATCGACTGCAAATAAGTGTGAGTAAGTGCAAACAAGTTAAATTCACGTGCATTTCCCATTACGCTGCCCCTCAGCAAATTATACAATCCCCCCGCTAAAGGTAAAAAGTCACAGTGCGGGGGAATTTTTTTTTTGTAATCTGGTGGGGCTAAAATGAAAGATCGAAATTTCCTATCTGGGATTTTCATTTTCCACTATTCCATGTTGAAATTTGATAATCACTTTTACAGACGGAGAAATTTTGGCCTTTTTCTCATATTTAGCCCACTCTCTCACGCCAACATGTTATAAGACGCCCAATCGCTACTTAAAAATTTAACCTCCTTCGCTTTTTCAATTGGTTTTTAGACTTTGCGACTCGTTCGTAGTTTCTTATATAGTTATTGCACCACACTATATTTTTCCGATTTTCGAAAAAAGAGACGGAATAGTTGTGTTCGGGTTGGTTGTTTTTATCCTGACAACAAAATTACGGAATTTCGACTTTTTAAGTAGCAATTTCTGACAGATTTTTTAAAATATCATTCAAAAGCTATTGCTCTCAAATTCAAAAAATATTTCACTTGCGATCTTTTCTTTTACAGTTATGGGGGTTTAAAAGTTGCAATTTTGGCAGAATTGGGACAATTAACGCTCGATATATCTCGTGCTATTAGCGAGTGCACAGATATTCAACCCGTATCAGAAAAACCTCCAGAGTTATTTAAACATGCTAATTGTTCTGACTTTCGAAGAAAACGGAATTTTATGCTCGGAATTTTAAAACCCCATTAAAGATATCGACTTCCTGAGTTCAAATTTGAAAAGATATTTTACCTCCGATTATTTTTGTAATGCTAAAGGGTTTTGGAAGTTGCGCGGGCTCTTTTTCCTTTTCCCCCCCACCTGCAAATTTTTACAAGTAAATTTGTTGACCACATTGTCCAATTGTTATGAAAATTTACATACAGACTGATAAGGCCACGACAAACATATTTGGTCTTCATACTCAACCTCGTAAAACCACTCGTTACACTATTATATTGAAGCTCGTGGGAGGTGGGGGGGGGGGAAGGAAAAAGAGCCGTTGCACGCTTTGTAAAAAATAGTGTTCCGACTTTAGTGACGAAAAAAACGGAATATTTGTGCTGGGGGTGGTTTTTTTCCTCCACTTTTTAACTTGCCATTTTTGTATTTTTCAAAAGTTATTGTTGTCAAAAATTAAAAGATATTTTACCTGTGATCGTTTTTCAAAAGTTTATGAGGGTTAAATGATTGTCAGTATGGCCAATTCGAGACAATTAACGCGCGTTATACTTCACGCTATTAACGCGCAAGTGGAAATTATTCCCTTAAAAAAATGGTTCCAAATTGATTGAAACAAGCTATTAGTCATAATTTTTACGTTACAATGAGCCAAATCTATCCCTTTTACTTTATTTCGCGTCTGGGGGGAGTGATTTACAAAACAAAATCAAATATTTGGTTTTTTTTTAATTTCGAAAAACTCATAATGCTTTTTTTTTTCAACTAAGGGCCAATAAAAGGAAAGAACTTTGCTTTGGTCCTTTATTGGGCTTCCAAATTGTGCTAACTTTTTGCACGTATTTGCTTGACGACCATCTCTTTGCTGACGAAGTTAAAATCTTCCACCATGTCATGACGTAAAGTATGAGCTGTTCTAGAATCCAAACGGATTGGCTATATAATTTTAGATTTAGTTCTGACTAAAAACAATAATTGAACACAATCCTGAATTCAAGGGAGCCGAGCGGTAGCGCACACCGATACGTTATATCTATATCGGTCGAGGCCATTTGTTGGCCTCGGAATAATCTCTATATAAATAAAATACATCACATTACTTTATGCTATTCCGGCCGACTGATACTCCCCCCTATTAAGAAAATTAGTCCTGTGGGACTAATTTTTAGTTTTATAGTGTCGTGTCATTGAAGCATCTTCCTCCTCGTGGACCTTCTCATATTCCTCTGTAGTATTCGCTTCCTCTTGTCCTTTGTTTTCGGTTATCGTGATTTTCTCCGGGCTCTCTTGATTTTCTGGGGGTATCTATGACGCTGATGTTGTCGTTATCCTTTTTCTCTGCCTTTTGTCTTTAGAATTTGCATGCACGCCACGGACTCTGACAAATCCTTCGTGAAACCCATTTCATAGATTAGGCTCTTGATGTTCGAACTTCTTGTGTTGCTTGTGTGTTGTTTTTCTGGGAACGCTACTGAAAAATTTCCTGGGTAATCGATTGCATTTATCAAAATTGCGTTTCTCGGTGTGGCCCGTCGTTTTCCTGTGCACTTTTCTGTTGGATCTGTGGTTGCGGGCTGTGGAGGTGTTTTCTTTGCATCTTGTCGTTCGGAAGAGTATACTGTGTTCTCCGATGCTGTGGAGGACCATTTGTCGCTTGACGAGAGATCTTTTTCCTTTGCATTCTTCTTTCTGCGTCTTTACGTGTTATACTCCTTGCCTGTCTGGGGTTTGGTTTTACGCTTGTCCGTTTGCCAGTTCGTGGTTTTGCTTTTCTCTTCTTCTGCTAATTTCGCCTCTTTCCCGGCAATTTGCTATTTTCGGGACAACTTCCTTGGGAGTTCCGCCTTTTCTTTCTCCCGGAATATTTGGTGCTGTGGCGCGTTTGGCTGCTCAATGTTTATTAAAAGCAAGCATGGACCTGTTCTCTAAGCTTTTTTACGCCACATGGTCACTTAGCCGTCCAATTTTTTGTGCGTTGCAAAGCATGCAAAGTTGTCAAAAGAATGCAAAGCCCCTGTTTCTCAGTAAGCGAGTTTGTTTAACCCAAGTTTGTACCCAAGCCATGCGCGGTGTGTATGATAAATTTTTATCATCGATTTTTAATTTCTGAGGATTTTCTTGCGAGACAGATTGTTTTCCTAGCTACTTGTTGCATATGTTTTTTTAAATTTTACTGTCCACCTGTTTTTGCGTTCCTTTATATCCCAAATTAAGGGCGTCCTTTTCCATAGCTGGTGAATATCTGGTTCTCACACCAGTCCTACTTTTTGTGGAGTATTTTCGCATTTTCCGTACTTTAGGGTCGTGTTTGACTGTTCTGAAAATTTCTTCATAGGCCAACGTGTTTTCTTCACTTCTCTCGACCCGCATGGTAGGTCGTGCACGATTTCTGGCGTGAGAGGATACGTTATTTTTTTCTATCTAAACAGGCGTATTCTGCATTTCCAAAGTTAAGTTTACGTAGTGAACTAGTTTTTGCTGTGATGGATAAAAATGTGTTGCGTGTGCGTCCTATATGTGCTTCAAATGGAGAAACGGTTTTAGTTTTGTGTGTCTTCTTTCTTTTTGTTTTTAAATTTTGGCGACATCGGAAGCTAAATTATACGGGAATTTTTTTCTGTCTGTTCGCATAGCCCCAACCTGCGTATTAATGTTTGTGTCAGACAATAAGCTATAACCTCTATGGATCTGTGGTCATCTACCAGAGCGAGAAGAAGTTTGATGTTTCTAGATTTATGGATGAGCTGGAATTTTTTTGTTCTAAGCTTTTGTGCTTGATCACACCCTAGCTTTCTGTTTACCCCATTATTCGATCTGTACCTTTACATGAATTTTTTGCCTTATCTGCTGTTGCATTTGAAACAAAAAAAACACTAAATCTTGTTTTAAAGTTTTGACGTTTGGAGAAATCTTTGCAAATTCCTTTTAAAAATGTGACTTTTTTGCTTTTTCTTTAAATTTCGTTAAATTAATTGTTGGTACAGACACAATAATCTTTTTTGTTATATTCACTGGAAACGGAAGTAGGTAGCAATTTTTTTTCCACATTATTCTGAATAAAATCACATAGCAGCAGCCATCTGGAAAAATGATTTTTGCTTAGAATTGACAATTTTTGACTAAAAACTACACAATTCCAAATTTGGAATTTTCACACGAAATTCCATATACAGCTCTGTTTGTGGTTGGTTATTTTTTTTATTCGTTCCGTTTTCTTCCATTTTCATTTTCTCGCAATATCATTTATCTATTTTATCCTCAACTGATCAGTCTGTTCTCCTTCGGAAAAAAGTATTCAAGACAAGAGTCTAGCCTCAATTATGACTATTTTTCAGAAAATCAACTAACAGTTGTGAGATTTCTTTGGTCTCAAGAATTCTGCAAGGCGAAATTTTATTTCGAACCCTGCTTTCAACTATTCTAGAAAATTGATCAGAGACAACTCGAAAAGAGACAGCAAGTCTATCTTGGTGAAAAAGAAGGAAAAGTATTTCCGGCAATTAGAAATACTGTCATTCACAATGCTGAAAATCTCAGACTCGTTCCTTTATAGGAACTCATTTCTGACAGGGAGTCAACTATGAATCAGGAGCTCGCCAACTGCAACAAAGTGTGTGACATAGCAACTTACAATAGAAGGCAAATTTGCGTCACGATCAAGATGTACAATGTTAACAAACCTCCCTACATTCAGATTCGACTCCTCACTGCAAAAGAGAAAGAAGCAAGGAAAAAGTTGCTTATTTCAACAATATTTTGAACGAATTCAAACAATTGTCCCAAACTTTGGAAGATTTTGTTTGTTGAGAACTGTAATCTACAATAAATTGTGTTATTTATGTTTCTTGTCTTGTATTTTAAATGTTTACTCTCAAAATCTTCTTTCATATAGTATGAGGTGGAATATTGGTTTTTCAAGAAATATACTTAAAACTTCGCAATACAGAATCGCAAAATTTATCGCAAACTTGCAGAATTTGGACTCAGATTTACAAAAATTCCATTTTGAGTGGACTTTGTTTAATGGTAAAAGGAAATATCACATAGGAAACCGTTCCGATTTCAAAAAAATAAATTCTAGAAAATCGTAAAAACGGAAATCAAAGGACAAATTATCAATCTCTACAATTACAAAAAGAAACACACGATAAATTGCTCGATATACTTTCCTCATTACTAGGTATTGTAGAGACTTTCAAAAACACTTTAGCCATTATTGACGAACGCACTGTAGAAAATGAACGTATATAAATTAAATGAAACTTTTTGAGATTATTAACAAGTTTTTTTGTCGAATACAAAATGAAAAAATTTATTTCAGTGTATCTGTGTTGTTTAGAAGGCGGACACAAATTTCAAAGAAATGGACTAAAAATTTTGGAGGTCTAATTGGAAACGAAAAGTCCTGTATGGATTATTTTTGCAAACTCCAAAATCTTTGACTACATGCAATTCTACATGACTCTGATGAATCTGTGAAATCTACTGCAAAAAGGACCTGGATGTTGTTATGTTGCACCTAGTCTTCCAATTTCATGCTTTCTTGGTCACATGACTGGATTATATTTCTGTTTATATGTCGAAACACTTGCTGTATCAGTATATGCAATGTTCGATTGTTAGTCATTTTTATATAAAAAAACTCCAGAGAAAACAGTAAACAGAATGAGCCTGTTTTTGTGGATATTGAATATTTTGAAAACAATAAAGTGAACGACTTAGGAAATTTTAAGGATTGACATTTTGTAGGATATTCTTTTCTCCTCCCAAATTTTTAAAAGTAAAATCCCGATCTACGTCTTCATGGAATCAGTTGGAGCAGTTGCTTATAAAAAAAATTCTGAATTTGAAAAAGAAATGAAAAATCTAGTAAGCTCAGAAACGGAAGTTTCTGCAAAAGTATATAAAAAATAAAAGTTTCTGTCAGTATTTTTGGAAGCAAAGATTGAAAACTTGGAAGACTAGGTTACCCGAAATTTTAGTTTTGGTATTTAAAGATGAAGGTTATGATTGCAGGTGTAGCAACCACCAATTTCGTCACTCAAAAACAGTTCACTGCACAGAAAAAAAACGTTTGCATACGTAACATGGAATCGCTGTTTTTGTTTTAAAAATGTAAATCAAAATAAATTTTTTTCTCACTAATTTTTTTGAAATTGAATTTAAAATCATTGTCATTTTTTTCTAGAGATAAGATGGTCGAGCAAGGTGATAAGCCCGTAAAGTTAGGAAAAGGTGTTTTTGATGAAAAAAAGCATGAATTTAAACTATGGAAGTTATTTGGAAGTACATGTAATAGATCTCTTTTAGTATTTATGTGACAATTTTTTGTGATAGTTTTGATGTTAGTATGTGCAATCGCCCTATTAATCGCTCGAATAATCTTATCAAGTACATTCGGTTAGATTCTACCTTCTCCAAAGCTGTGAATAAAACAATATCTGCCATTAACGAATTTTTTTTCCCCAGTTGGACCAAATGGATCTGAAAAATCTCATCTTTTTTTATCAACTTCTTAAATCTCAAATGCAAAAAAAAACTTATCCAAGGAATAGGTTTTAATTTGATTGAAAATCTTCCAAACAACGGAACTATATATCTGCTTATTTTGATTATCCTTGTAAAAAATTGCAAACTCCAATTAGTTTGTAAATATTGCCACTGCTTGAAGACACAGGGGCCTGAAAACAATATACATCAAACGTAAAACATCAAACATACAATTCATTTCATCCAAGCAATTCGGGAGGAGATTAGAAATTAAAAAATATAGGTCTTGTTCAAGTCGCCGAGATTGTTTTGAAATTAAAAAAAATTAGATGTAGGATCTCAGTTGAAAGAGTGGTATCAAAATGCAACATCAGTTTCTTTTGGTCATTTACTTGTTGATTTAAACCCAAAACAATTAGTTCACTTAGGTTTTACTGTAATAGTGGCTCAATTCCAATAAAAATCTAATTACCAGCTGGAATACTAACAACTCATTCTCAAATGCCCGAAAGATTTCTGAGTGAATGTTTGGTGAAGGGAGGTTCGAGACTTCAGAAAGAAGACATAGTAAAATATCGGACATAAATGTCAGATTAAACACACAAAAAATCCTTTACACAAAACATAAAATATTTTATGTTCAATTAAAGGGTTACAATTGATATCTATCATCACCCGTTTTGTCATTAAACGATTGACATAGTATGAAACAGTTTGCTTTAACTCCGTACTCAGTTTATTAATCACAAAGTACACTTCCAAGAATGACTTTGTAGGTATTTGAAAGCAACTTTACTATTTTGAAAGCTTAAACCTGTTATCAACAAGAATGGCAAAACAAACGTCAAAAGAACTTGGATCACTTTCAAAATCTGAAAAACTAAGACTAAACAGATTGTATTCTAGGGGTAGAGCTGCGTACGGGTCTGTTCAAAACTTGAGTGAAGCGAGCGGTTCATCACAACAGAAACTAGTTCAATTTTTACAAATCAAGAAATCGTGTAAAAGATTTGATTCACCAATCAGGCGTTTCCGAATACTTTCAAGCTTTTTCTTAAAACATCAATGAAATCTGGTGAAAGGCCTTGGCTTTTGTAGGCCAAGCTAGCTAGTCAAAAGGATGGAGTCAACT
This sequence comes from Symsagittifera roscoffensis, assembly GCF_963678635.1. NCBI lineage: Eukaryota > Metazoa > Xenacoelomorpha > Acoela > Convolutidae > Symsagittifera > Symsagittifera roscoffensis. The sequence continues at coordinate 36,892 of NW_026971208.1, forward strand.
ATTTAATAGTTGCTGTAGATGTTTTTTTAGATGTGGCAGAGTTCAAACAATGAAAACAAAGTATTTCAAAGACACTTTACAAATTTTCAAAAAAAATTTTTCTCGAAAAAACATAACTGAAAAACTTGGGGTTGATAAAGAAAAAGAACCTGAGTGAACTTTAAAAAAAATTTTGCAATGAGAAAGCCTTTTAAATTTACACAATAAGGAACTGAACAAAAGCTGCATTTGCAGTCAGAGCGATTCAGCCTGTAAAACATAAAAATATTTCGTTACATTGAAGATTATGGCAAAAACGTTTCTCCCAAGTTGCAGCATTTTGTTTCTAGCGCGAATTCTTCATGAACTATATTAATCCAAATTTCAAAACTGTGGATAGAGTGATAGTTTCGATGAACGGTTTTTCAGGTCCAAAAAGGATACAAGCCACAGTTTGGAGATAAATTTTTGAAATTTCAGCAATTTCGTACATACATATAAAAGACCTCAAAAAAGAAATTCTTTTACAAGCTTCTCACTGGAACAAATTCATTTTGAAAGGGGAATGGGAGGTTGCTAATTCAGAAATATCGTACCGGTCATTGAAATTCATGTATCAGTATAAAAGATAACACTAAAAATTGCCATTAATTTACCTGCGGATCAGTCAGTGTTTATAACTTAAAAGGCTGATTTGAATCTCAATTTTGGTTGTGATTTAGAACAAAATGAGTTGGGTTTATAAAGAAAGGAAATGTCCCACATTATCCTCAGTATTCTTACGACATTATAAGAAAGTATTCCATTTTGATTTATAGTGATATCTTAGAAAATAAGAAATTGGGTGATGCAAAAAATGCTTTACTTTCTCCTTCTTTTCTACCTTACTTCCTCTTTTCATTTCCAAGGTGAACAATGGAGACAAAAAAAAACAAGTACAGTACATGAATTATCAATCCTTTACGAATCTACTATTGAAACAATTAATGAAAAAATCATTCCATAGCATAACAACAGAACTAAGGGATACTACTGGCAAAACAAAAATTTTCTTCTGTCTATGCCTTCTACACGAGTTGTTCTCTTGTTTCGCAAGATTATTATTTCGAATAATAAATAAACATTACATCGGATGATCGTTTTTGACTTTTTTTCATTTAAAACGATTGCTCAAATTTCATTTATGTTTTTTGTGTACATTCAAGACAGCGTAGAAGAAGTTTTGGTGCTCTTCCATAAACCATTGGAATAACTGCAACCCCCTTTCTAAAAAAAATTATTTAGTCGCAGCCGGAAAAAAGTCGGAGCAAATTTATACAAAATTGCAGCTCCGGAGATTGCAGAATTTGTCAATGGACAAAACAATCTCAAATCACTTGTAGAAGATGTTGGAACAAAACATTTTGCATAGAGTTGGTCGGGGAAAATAGAACTTTAAGCGTAGAACTAGTAGAACCGTTTCTCAAAAAGTAGGTCAAAAATACTCGCTCTCGCAAAACATTTTAAGTAAACATAAATTGAGTTTAAATCAAAGTAAGCATTTTTGGTACGGGCGTTTACAAATTCTTGTTTAGAGATTTTTGATGAAAGTCCCAGTTTTGGAGACAAGTACTTCATCTTACAAGCAAGAAGTATTCTCCAGTAGTTCTCTAGACAAAAGCGGTATTGATTTTAAATTTCAAATGGTTCGTAATATCTACTTGGATACGCGTGATACCCATATTAGTTTAAAGCTTCAATTATTCAAAGAAAGGGTATTTGATGTTTTCAAGAGAGTAAAAGCAGAACATAAAGCAAAAAACAGAGGATTAATAAGATAGGAGACGAGAACCTCACTTGACTTTTTTAAATAATCTACTACACTCTCCCTTTTTCAGTTGGGAAGTTTATTTTAACAAAACTAGTCACGAAATTCTTTAGTCTTGAAGAATTTCTTGATGTTCATTGGCATCCGTCCGTTCACTGATAGAGCAAATTTCTTAGAAACAAGGATAACTTATTCACTCTATGGAAAGCTGGCCATTGATTTGCTTACTTGCGAAAAGTCGTTACTACCAACCAAAGACCAACGCTCAAATTACACTATATCGAGCTAGACCTAACTTTTACATGCTATCTAATAACCCATATGTCACTCTGAAAGTTGTTGATTGTTCGATGTTTACTAGAACAATTTTAGTTGCTGGATCAAATCATCAATACTTTTGGAAATTTTATCATTCCATCTTGTCAAAACTAGCTTGTTCGGAAAAGTATTTTCATTGATGCTCCAACGAGAAGAATAGCTGCTGCAATGAATACAAATCCACCTGCTGCCGGACCTTTTCAAGAAAAACCTTTCCATAATCAGTATTTTCATATAGGAGAGCTCAGAAACATTCGAGTGAAAATGTAATTGTTTTAACTTACAACAATGCAGTTTGACGAAGATTTTCTAACTCTTCCTATGGAAGATTACATTCTAGTTTTTGACTTGAATTCATTACAGGATGCAGCTGAACAGTTGCGTTATCCAGAACTGAAGGGAGAAAGCTTGAGATTAGAACTGTTTTCGCAATTTTCCTTGGAGCAAGCAACGGAAGTGATCGTCTGGGGAGAAAAAGAAAAAACTATTAAAGGTTCAAATAGACAAATTCGAAACGGTAGCTCAAAATGTTTTTTTTTACTTTTCAGGTTCCTATAAAAGTATTGTAACTGTTTTAAGGACATTTCATCATTATTGTCTCTGTACGATATCTTTTGTTTTTCTTCAGACCTGAATCTGCGGAAAAAGAAGACACTCAATGCTGTTTAACTGAAAACCCTAAAAAATTCTACAACATAGTCTAAAAAACGACGTTCAATAACCTTTTTCCAATACACAAGACTTGTGTAAGGGACTTTGTTGGTTCAATATCTAAATGGTAGTCAGTCATCAATTTTATTTTTTGTCCTAAATTGCACTATCAAACTATAAAATTATTTGATTTTAGATGAAAATCAGCTAACCAATGCACAGATGGATAGTTTTTTAATTGTGCAATTTATTGAAAGAATCCCTGTGCTCAGGTTCAGTTACATGGGATCTTATCCCGCTGATTAAGTTCCTCAACTAAAAAAATATTCTTTTGCAATTATCAACTCAGCTCCAAGCAATAATAGAGGACAACACTGAATTAGACAAAAATGAATGTTGTGTTGATTTTTTTGGTAAAAAAGTATCAATTTATTCCTTTTAACAAAAACATATCAACGGTTGGTTCCAAGAAAACTGGATACAACTGATAATTAGTGTGGATTCTGCTCAATTTGTTCAGTATTTCTTTTCTTCTCTTTCAGTTCTTTGACAAAAAGTCGAACTAATTTTTTTGCAGCGACTTATTCATTTATGTATATTAGTTGTCTAAGTTTCTTGTTTTTTTTTACAAGAAGCACCTTAGCAACTTTTTTTTCGTGAAATTCAAGGAGAATGATGATGAAATATGGATTTCGTTGATATACAAAATTACTTAATTATATAGATAAATTTACAGAAATTGTAACCAACTTCATGTAATTTGCAATAATTTCTTACAGATTTACTCTGAGACGGACAGAGAAATAAAAGTAAAAGAAGTTGTCAGGCACAAAAAAATTGTGATACTAAATCTTTCTCAGTGTACAGTCTTACCAGGACAAAGCAAGTGACAAATTTAGATAAGACTTTGTTGGAAATTTCGAACAGTTTTAAAAATTTTCCAAAGAATGAAGTCATAGTGATGAAGGAGAACTGAAATTAGTCGTAGCAAAAAAAGACAGAAAAAATTAAACATGTTAAAAATAAAAAGAACTTGATAAAGACATCTAATTAGTTTTTAAAAAAAAATTTTCAGGTTTTTATATTAATTCCAATGAAAATTTGATTGGACGTTTTTCAAATTTTTGTGGAAATTTGATATTGTAATCTCTCAAGAAATCAATTCAAATTTCATTAACACAGTGGGGAATTACTAATATGCATCTGTCATATAGTCTTGTGATAATTATGTGAAAAAAGATCTAAAAAAGTCATTAAAACATTAGTGTAAAGGAGCTGTCATCTTTTATCCAGATAGCCTGGTGAATAAGAGATTAGAAAGAGTATAAAACTAATCAACCAAAAAGAGCTGTCAAGTTTCCCCTAATATTCCGTGAAGCGGAATAAATAATCTGACACAAAAAATCCTTTACACAAAACATAAAAAATTTTATGATCAATTAAAGGGTTACAATTGATATCTATCATCACCCGTTTTGTCATTAAACGATTGACATAGTATGAAACAGTTTGCTTTAATTCCGTACTCAGTTTATTAATCACAAAGTACACTTCCAAGATTGACTTTGTAGGTATTTGAAAGCAACTTTACTATTTTGAAAGCAACTCAAGTTTCACTTAAACCTGTTATCAACAAGAATGGCAAAACAAACGACAGAAGAACTTGGATCACTTTCAAAATCTGAAAAACTAAGACTAAACAGATTGTATTCTAGGGGTAGAGCTGCGTACGGGTCTGTTCAAAACTTGAGTGAAGCGAGCGGTTCATCACAACAGAAACTAGTTCAATTTTTACAAATCAAGAAATCGTGTACAAGATTTGATTCACCAATCAGGCGTTTCCGAATACTTTCAAGCTTTTTCTTAAAACATCAATGAAATCTGGTGAAAGGCCTTGGCTTTTGTAGGCCAAGCTAGCTAGTCAAAAGGATGGTGTCAACTATTTAATAGTTGCTGTAGATGTTTTTTGAGATGTGGCAGAGTTCAAACAATGAAAACAAAGTATTTCAAAGACACTTTACAAATTTTCAAAAAAAATTTTTCTCGAAAAAACATAACTGAAAAACTTGGGGTTGATAAAGAAAAAGAACATGAGTGAACTTTAAAAAATTTTTTGCAATGAGAAAGCCTTTTAAATTTACACAATAAGGAACTAAACAAAAGCTGCATTTGCAGTCAGAGCGATTCAGCCTGTAAAACAAAAATATTTCGTTACATTGAAGATTATGGCAAAAACGTTTCTCCCAAGTTGGAGCATTTTGTTTCTAGCGCGAATTCTTCATGAACTATATTAATCCAAATTTCAAAACTGTGGATAGAGTGATAGTTTCGATGAACGGTTTTTCAGTTCCAAAAAGGATACAAGCCACAGTTTGGAGATAAATTTTTGAAATTTCAGCAATTTCTTACATACATATAAAAGACCTCAAAAAAGAAATTCTTTTACAAGCTTCTCACTGGAACAAATTCATTTTGAAAGGGGAATGGGAGGTTGCTAATTCAGAAATATCGTACCGGTCATTGAAATTCATGTATCAGTATAAAAGATAACACTAAAAATTGCCATTAATTTACCTGCGGATCAGTCAGTGTTTATAACTTAAAAGGCTGATTTGAATCTCAATTTTGGTTGTGATTTAGAACAAAATGAGTTGGGTTTATAAAGAAAGGAAATGTCCCACATTATCCTCAGTATTCTTACGACATTATAAGAAAGTATTCCATTTTGATTTATAGTGATATCTTAGAAAATAAGAAATTGGGTGATGCAAAAAATGCTTTACTTTCTCCTTCTTTTCTACCTTACTTCCTCTTTTCATTTCCAAGGTGAACAATGGAGACAAAAAAAAACAAGTACAGTACATGAATTATCAATCCTTTACGAATCTACTATTGAAACAATTAATGAAAAAATCATTCCATAGCATAACAACAGAACTAAGGGATACTACTGGCAAAACAAAAATTTTCTTCTGTCTATGCCTTCTACACGAGTTGTTCTCTTGTTTCGCAAGATTATTATTTCGAATAATAAATAAACATTACATCGGATGATCGTTTTTGACTTTTTTTCAATTAAAACGATTGCTCAAATTTCATTTATGTTTTTTGTGTACATTCAAGACAGCGTAGAAGAAGTTTTGGTGCTCTTCCATAAACCATTGGAATAACTGCAACCCCCTTTCTAAAAAAATTATTTAGTCGCAGCCGGAAAAAAGTCGGAGCAAATTTATACAAAATTGCAGCTCCGGAGATTGCAGAATTTGTCAATGGACAAAACAATCTCAAATCACTTGTAGAAGATGTTGGAACAAAACATTTTGCATAGAGTTGGTCGGGGAAAATAGAACTTTAAGCGTAGAACTAGTAGAACCGTTTCTCAAAAAGTAGGTCAAAAATACTCGCTCTCGCAAAACATTTTAAGTAAACATAAATTGAGTTTAAATCAAAGTAAGCATTTTTGGTACGGGCGTTTACAAATTCTTGTTTAGAGATTTTTGATGAAAGTCCCAGTTTTGGAGACAAGTACTTCATCTTACAAGCAAGAAGTATTCTCCAGTAGTTCTCTAGACAAAAGCGGTATTGATTTTAAATTTCAAATGGTTCGTAATATCTACTTGGATACGCGTGATACCCATATTAGTTTAAAGCTTCAATTATTCAAAGAAAGGGTATTTGATGTTTTCAAGAGAGTAAAAGCAGAACATAAAGCAAAAAACAGAGGATTAATAAGATAGGAGACGAGAACCTCACTTGACTTTTTTAAATAATCTACTACACTCTCCCTTTTTCAGTTGGGAAGTTTATTTTAACAAAACTAGTCACGAAATTCTTTAGTCTTGAAGAATTTCTTGATGTTCATTGGCATCCGTCCGTTCACTGATAGAGCAAATTTCTTAGAAACAAGGATAACTTATTCACTCTATGGAAAGCTGGCCATTGATTTGCTTACTTGCGAAAAGTCGTTACTACCAACCAAAGACCAACGCTCAAATTACACTATATCGAGCTAGACCTAACTTTTACATGCTATCTAATAACCCATATGTCACTCTGAAAGTTGTTGATTGTTCGATGTTTACTAGAACAATTTTAGTTGCTGGATCAAATCATCAATACTTTTGGAAATTTTATCATTCCATCTTGTCAAAACTAGCTTGTTCGGAAAAGTATTTTCATTGATGCTCCAACGAGAAGAATAACTGCTGCAATGAATACAAATCCACCTGCTGCCGGACCTTTTTCAAGAAAAACCTTTCCATAATCAGTATTTTCATATAGGAGAGCTCAGAAACATTCGAGTGAAAATGTAATTGTTTTAACTTACAACAATGCAGTTTGACGAAGATTTTCTAACTCTTCCTATGGAAGATTACATTCTAGTTTTTGACTTGAATTCATTACAGGATGCAGCTGAACAGTTGCGTTATCCAGAACTGAAGGGAGAAAGCTTGAGATTAGAACTGTTTTCGCAATTTTCCTTGGAGCAAGCAACGGAAGTGATCGTCTGGGGAGAAAAAGAAAAAACTATTAAAGGTTCAAATAGACAAATTCGAAACGGTAGCTCAAAATGTTTTTTTTTACTTTTCAGGTTCCTATAAAAGTATTGTAACTGTTTTAAGGACATTTCATCATTATTGTCTCTGTACGATATCTTTTGTTTTTCTTCAGACCTGAATCTGCGGAAAAAGAAGACACTCAATGCTGTTTAACTGAAAACCCTAAAAAATTCTACAACATAGTCTAAAAAACGACGTTCAATAACCTTTTTCCAATACACAAGACTTGTGTAAGGGACTTTGTTGGTTCAATATCTAAATGGTAGTCAGTCATCAATTTTATTTTTTGTCCTAAATTGCACTATCAAACTATAAAATTATTTGATTTTAGATGAAAATCAGCTAACCAATGCACAGATGGATAGTTTTTTAATTGTGCAATTTATTGAAAGAATCCCTGTGCTCAGGTTCAGTTACATGGGATCTTATCCCGCTGATTAAGTTCCTCAACTAAAAAAATATTCTTTTGCAATTATCAACTCAGCTCCAAGCAATAATAGAGGACAACACTGAATTAGACAAAATGAATATTGTGTTGATTTTTTTGGTAAAAAAGTATCGATTTATTCCTTTTAACAAAAACATATTAACGGTTGGTTCCAAGAAAACTGCATACAACTGATAATTAGTGTGGATTCTGCTCAATTTGTTCAGTATTTCTTTTCTTCTCTTTCAGTTCTTTGACAAAAAGTCGAACTAATTTTTTTGCAGCGACTTATTCATTTATGTATATTAGTTGTCTAAGTTTCTTGTTTTTTTTTACAAGAAGCACCTTAGCAACTTTTTTTTCGTGAAATTCAAGGAGAATGATGATGAAATATGGATTTCGTTGATATACAAAATTACTTAATTATATAGATAAATTTACAGAAATTGTAACCAACTTCATGTAATTTGCAATAACTTCTTACAGATTTACTCTGAGACGGACAGAGAAATAAAAGTAAAAGAAGTTGTCAGGCACAAAAAAATTGTGATACTAAATCTTTCTCAGTGTACAGTCTTACCAGGACAAAGCAAGTGACAAATTTAGATAAGGATTTGTTGGAAATTTCGAACAGTTTTAAAAATTTTCCAAAGAATGAAGTCATAGTGATGAAGGAGAACTGAAATTAGTCGTAGCAAGAAAAAAGACAGAAAAAATTAAACATGTTAAAAATAAAAAGAACTTGATAAAGACATCTAATTAGTTTTTAAAAAAAAATTTTCAGGTTTTTATATTAATTCCAATGAAAGTTTGATTGGACGTTTTTTCAATTTTTTGTGGAAATTTGATATTGTAATCTCTCAAGAAATCAATTCAAATTTCATTAACACAGTGGGGAATTACTAATATGCATCTGTCATATAGTCTTGTGATAATTATGTGAAAAAAGATCTGAAAAAGTCATTAAAACATTAGTGTAAAGGAGCTGTCATCCTTTATCCAGATAGCCTGGTGAATAAGAGATTAGAAAGAGTATAAAACCAATCAACCAAAAAGAGCTGTCAAGTTTCCCCTAATATTCCGTGAAGCGGAATAAATAATCTGACAGAGATAATCCCCTTTTGTCAATTTTCTCCAGAGAATCTGAGGGAACACAACTGAGATGAAATAAAATTTCAAAAGAATTTTTTTGAAAAAAAATTATTCTACGATATGTTTATTTTTTGTTCAAATACTCTAAGGCAAAAAATGAACTTTGTCGAAAGTTGCCATCTGACACTTACCATTCAAAAAACTAAAAAGAAGTTGTTTGTTTGCAAAAAATTTTGAAAAATTTTCGAAAAAGCTTCTGAAATTTACCATACCAAAGTTTTCTAAGAAAAAATAGCCCATACATAACTCAAATCGTAGTAGTAGTTAGGTAAAAAGTTTGTGTACCGGCAAACTCGAGCTCCCAAAAAAATTGGGGCAGCAAAATTTTTTGAAATTTACCATCTTACCATCTCGTATACTAATATATAGTAAACCTATCTTGATACATTGAGTGTCTATTAGTAACAAAAAGAAAAATCCATACACTATCCTAATACATGATAGTTTCGGGTGCCGAAAATTTTTCTGAAACTTATCATCTCAAACCTCGTATCTTAAAACATGGCAAATCCTATACACTTAATACATAGGAAATCTATGCCCTTTCTAAATACATATGTAGCGGTCCCGGAAACCTTAAAACATTTAGGAACGCCGGCACGACTGCCCGTACCCACTTCGGCTCCAACATAAATACTCTTGACTCAATACAGAAGTACTCATCAAGCAGTATTCATAGCCTAGTGGTTTCAAAACGCTATACATGAAGTAAAACTGAAAATTTGAGCTTTTCGATGAGCGGAAATTTCAAAGAATACTTTCAGTGAGTACCCACAATTTTTTTTGGCTGGCCCATTTTCCTCCAGAGTTTTCAAAGTGTTTTTGTACAACGTTCCTTTGTATGAAAATTTGGCAATTGCATTCTTCGATTCGCCTGAAACGAGAGTTTTGAGATATGTCAGTTTGATATCATCACTCTGAGACTTTGCATCAATTGAACCCCAGAAGACGTTTTGAACCGGTGGCATGGGCAACTAAACCATTCAGGCCACTGCAACGGATTTCTTTCGAAAGAAGACAACTTCCACTCAGGCAATGGACCCTACTGGCTTAGTGTCAAAATTTTAGCTGGATCTTGAATAGTGATTGGTTTAAACCCGGAGAGGTGAGTGGCACAGGTTGTTTGAACATTCGATGGTTGTGTGACATGAGGTAGGATGGGATGGAGATGACTGTTGAAGGATCAACAGGATAACGTTAGTTGGTAAACTGGTAGGAAAAAAAAACAAGCAGCAGACGTATTTGGGATGATAGGTTGTTGATTAATGGGCATTGAGCTTGTCGGGATATTAGACTGATGGAAGCTACTCTGCGTCAAAGGGTTGTAGTTGTATATGTTGAGAGATACCTGTTCCTGCGGCTCGTATATACTATTTACATATGGATTCGCCCAGAAGACACTTGTATTTGACGTATGAGCGACGTTAACACTTGGTTGCATTTAATTGAAAGTTATGAATCATTGTCAAAGCTCAACTGAAAGGCTGTTCAAAACTTGAAAATGACAAGCAATCAGAAGCAGGGCTCAAACTGTCACTTCGAACAGGTGGCGTGGGCTCAACCATTTTTTGAACTGGCAATTGAGTTTTCACCCAAATTTCGTTTCTCTCTTGCTCTTTTTGGTTGTCCTGAACAGCCATCGCTAATTTCGACCTGCTCCGACGAAGTGTACCGATTTAAGAAACATCCCCTAGAAAATCAGCTTCTTTGATAGTTGCTTCAGCAGGTTTTTGACGGTTTTCCTTGACAACCACAACAAGTTCAAGTTGACTCTTCATCGATTGAAGCTGGATTTTTTGCTTCTTCAACCGAAGCTTAGCCTCTGTCTGGCGTTCAATTTCCTCGCGTCTAACTTTTGCGAGAGCTGCTTTTATTCGACGCTCGCTTGAAGTCATCAATGTATTTTAAAATTCTGTGAAATGGGTTTCTTGGATTAAACGGATTTGTTGGCGTCGGGGGTTGCGCAGTTGCAACATATTCGTCTTCAGTTTCAATTTCAAAGTAATATTCAGCTAGATCTAATACATCGTCCTTTTTTGAATGAAAACTTCTCGATAAAACTCCGAGATTTAATAGTTTTAGCAGCTTTATTTGTGTGTATAGACGAAGAATTAAATTATCTTTTTTCTCTAAAACTTGTTGTAAACATTTGCTAGCTTTTTCGATAGTTATTTCAAATTTAGCTGGTCTATTTTTCGCACTTATAGAATTTTTAAATTTGGCATGCTATTCAAGAAGAACTGTTATAAGTTCTTTCCGGCTAGTTAAGTTTTGTTTAGTTTTTGGGCGATTTCAGGTTCCAGTTTGAACTAGTTTTTTGCTAAAAACAAACCAATGTAGCGTTGATTGATGGATTTTTTCTAAATTCAAGTCAACTAGCTGCCTTGTTCCGAACTATACGGTCTTTGCTAGATATTTACGGCTCTCGATGTCTACGAAACAGATGGACAACAAACTACAAGACTTAACATAAAGATGAAATTAATTTTCATAAAACATAAGATTTGTAATGTCCAACAAACATTCCAGATTTTTCGACTGTCGTCAATTGTTAATACAATGTTTATCTACTTTTATTTACCTTATGCCTGGTCGACGGCTTTTAATTTTTTTTGATAAGTTCAGACCAATTGGGGGGAGAGGAAACAGTGACGAAAGATTCTTAAAACTTAGATAGCTAAAAATGCCGCCGGATGTTGAATTAGTTTATGTTTACGAAATAAATTTTCGTCGTTGGCTTTTGCTTTGGAGATTGTATGTCTGGTCACAATAAATTTTAAAATTCTTATTTCAACTAAATGTCCATAAATTTTCGAATTTTTATCACGTTTTACGTACGCCATTGGCTGCTATTTTGTTTTTGTATCCTTTTAACTTTTCTTCTAAATTCTCTGGTGTAAGTGGGCTATATAGTAAGTGTAAGTGTTTGATCTAAGCTTGCTCAAACAATTATTTATAACATTAGGCCAACATAAAATTTTTCTCTTTTTCAAACTTTTTGAGGAATTGTTTAAAAGATATTGAACACCCTTTTGTCGGTTATTTCCGTTAAAATTAAAACTTAAGCATGCAACTGTTTCAAATGTGTCTTCATGGCGTTTTTGTAGAGTTATTAGTATTACATTTAGGGAGTGACGTAAAGCATTTGCAAAAGTATTTACACCATTGGTAGGAAATTTTCAATGGCGGCCAATGAGTGGTTGTTTTGTTGTGAAGTCGTCAAAAGTAGGTGAAAGAAAAAAAACGAGAAAAATATAAATATTTGAACCTTTATCTGAGTGTTTTTGAGGTTCAAGTAAGATTTAGGTTTGGTATTATCTAAGTTAACGCGTACGATTTATCGGTTAAACTGCACGGTGTTACGGCGAAACGGTAGTATGCTGCCTAAAACCGGGTGAGCCAAACAATTTTTTTAAATTATCCGACCACTGGAGGAAACCGAGGTAAGCATTCACTCAAAAACCTTGATCACACAATTGACACTTTCAACGAAGAAAGAGGCAGGAAGAAAACGGCGTTTCCGTCTTTTTTTCCACAGTTAACCAAAAAAATACTCAAAGAGTTTGGGAAAAATTGGTTCAATTGTTTTTCGAAAACTTTTTTTTGGAAAATTTTTTTGAGAGTTTTTTCGCAAATTCTTTTCACTGGGTTCAACATTCTACTAGTGTAAAAAGGCACTGTGTAAAAAAAACTAGGATAAGGCATCTAGTACGGTTTTAATCGGTTTCTTACACGATTGGCGCGACACCAAAATCTTGTGATTTTTGTTAAAACTCAAATAAAAACAGGAATCGACTTCTTTAAAAAAACTATCGTTTTCTCTATCTGAGAATTGGTAAAAGGCAAGTCTTTGCAAATTACGTTGCACGGAAATAGCAACGAAATTAAGCGTATCAGGTAAAAAATGGCGGTGATCATGCGCTGATTTAGTGATTTATGATTTTTTACAATAAAATTATTTTCAATTCACCCAGTTGAATCAACAGAAACTCAAGTGCAAACCAATTCTGAACCGACTAAATATTAGCATTTCAAGTTCTCCCAGGTTTATTTGAGCTTTTTAAGGGCACGATCTGGGCGGGATTAGAACTTACGCCGAATCCGCCGGAACAAACTGCGGACTGAAAGAGCAATTGATCAAAACTTCCCGCTATCAAAGTATCGATATTTGCTTCCAATATCTAACCAATCTAAACCAGCTCCGAAAAGGCCATATTTCTTCGTCTGCTCTTCGTTTTTCAATCTGCTTGCAAAATTAGGTAACAGCCGAGTTTAGTACAGTTTTCACACTGATTATTTCAACTCATGAACATTTTACTCAGCCTATTCGAGAAAAGTTACTCCAATGCAAAACTTAAAGGAGATAAAATCTGGCATTTTCAGACCAAGGTTACCTTTGTAAGTCATTAAAACCAAATGGAAATATTGATAATTTCATGCAGGTTAGTTTTGATCATTTGCTCCTTGCCTATGTAAAATTTGCCAAAAATCTAAGTAAATCGTGTCCAAAGGGGACATTAAAAATGCATTTTTGAGATTAAAAAACCTTATTTGCGCTTAATTTTGTCCATTTGTGTAGTTCTGAGTTTACTGTGAGATACTTTTTCATACAGTTTTTACTCTAGTCGCGATTATATGTAAGATTATCCCCCTCAGCTTATGTAGTTTCTTTTATGTGACAAAATTCTTGACTTTTATGCATCTGGAGAAAACACAACACTACTTAGCAAAACACAAAAAAAATGCTTATCACTTAGTTTTCATAAATTAAAAAATGCTATCGTGAGCTTTTTTATAATTTTCTGTAAACTTGTATGATCAGCATTTTGCCATGTTTGAAAATTGGATGACAAGACGTTTTGGTGGCTCTTTTTCCTTTCCCCCCCACCTGCAATTTTTTTACATGTAAATTTGTTGACGACATTGTCTGATTGTATGAAAAACTACATACAGACTAATAAGGCCACGACAAACATATTTGGTCTTCATACTCAACCTCGTGAAACCACTCGTTACACTAATATATTAAAGCTCGTGTGATGTGGTGGAGGGGGGGGGGGGGGTTGGAAGGAAAAAGAGCCGTTTTGGTCAACCCAGGGTGACATTGAAGACGACGAAGAATAGATAGCACTCACTCACCGAACTCATCAAGACAGTGTGCGGCCGTGAGAACGTATCTGGAGCTGATGATTGTTCCCCCGCAAATTCCTCTAGGGCCATTGTAGTCCGCGATCATCTCCAGCTGCACGTAGTAGGGTCTGTTTGGGGCATCATACCCGTTGATTATCGATCGAGTTTCACTCGAAAAATTGCACAATATCTCCGACATGAAGCTTGTCAAAAATATCGTTAGAGAAACACAAACTATAGTCAAATTCATTTCGAACCGTCCAGTTTTTGAAAAAATGAAACCTTTATGCGGCTCTTTTTGTTTCCCCCATCTGCAAAGTTTTACAAATAAAAATTTTGTGCACATCAATCGATTGTTATGAAAAGTAGCACACGGAACGATAAAGCCCTAAAAAAATATTTGGTCTTCATAATAAACCTTGTAAAACCACTCGTTACATATAAAATTGATGCTCGTGTGAGGCGGAGGGGGAAATAAAAAGAGCCCTTTTTGCGACTGATTTCTTTGATTTTATGTCAGAAAATAAACATGCCTTGACATTTGCCGCCTTTATCTCTTTGCGCGTAATCTATCAACCGGGAAAACTATCAAAAATTGCGGTTTGCCAATTAAGTTCGAAGTTTAGAATCATTGTTTTGACTTCGAGTGTATTGATTTCAATATTTATGTTTCAGTCAAATTTTGCAAAGAACCTACAAAAAAATGGGCCTTTTCCAGTCCCCCCTTTGATTTTTTTTTCTAAAATTCAATATATGGAAATCAGGCTGTTTTCCTTTTCCCCCCACCTGCAAATTTTTACATGTAAATTTGTTGACTACATTGTCCGATTGTTATGAAAATTTACATACAGACTAATAAGGCCACGACAAACATATTTGGTCTTCATACTCCACCTAGTAAAATCACTCGTTACACTGATACATTGAAGGTCGTGTGAGGTGGGGGGGGGGGGGGGGGGGAAGGAAAAAGAGCCCATTTTTTACAATCTATCTTACATGCAAAATGCCGTGTGAACAACGCTTAAACAGCTTAATTTTGTAATTTTCCGAGGGGGGTGGGAAAGTGGAAAAGAGCCAAAAATTGATCAAACTTGACAAAAAGGTAAAAAAAACTGCGGGTTGCAAATAAAGATCAATTTTTGCAATTCCTGTTTTGAAATTGATTCACACAATCGATCTTAGTCCATCCTTCAAAAAAAGTGGATACATCACTTTTAACGAGTTTTGATGAAGCTGTAAATCAAAACCGAGGCGTTTCAGCTCTTTTTGCCCCCTCCCTGCCCAAGTTTTCAACAAGTTATTTTTTGTTCTTCTTTTGCTCACATTCCCTGGTCAATTCTTGCAGAAATTGGCGTGCAGACTAATTAGGTTATGGCAAAAACATTTGGTTTCCAGTTTTCACCTCGTAAAACACCTCTTTACACCATATAAATGAGTGAGGTGGGGGAAATAAAAAAGATCCTGTGTTTGTCAACTGATATTGACCTCCCACACCGAGGTTTTGTTTTATGATCAGACTATTGTAATCGAAATTGGAAGTTTCCCTTACCGCTACGAACAAAATTAGAAAGATAAAACCTTGTCCAATCTAAAATTTTGATTGCAGAATTAAGCTTGGCATGATTTTAAGTGTGGAATTCATTCGACTGCCGCCTCCACCGTTAAACCTGAGCAGGATTTTTACGGGTGGATTTACAAGAATGGAAGAAGACCAGATGTGCTCTAAATATGCTCTAGCGCAGACACCAAAATTTCTGTCCGGACTACAAAATCATACAGTTTTGCCATATAAAATAATTCCCCAAAAGAATCGAGATAACAAAAGGAAATCATAACAACATATCACTGCAACCTTATGACTTTATTTGGTTCAGTTATTAGCATCAAAAAATGACCATGATGAAAGATCAATTATTCTGGAAGCAAAAAAAAACATTTAGGCTAGTTTACTTTTAAAAAAAATTTTTGAGCCAAGGCATTTTTGAAAAAAAAAATTTCTCAGCTATTTGTCAAACTAACTCCCCTTCCCCACCATTTTTGAACTCCTGAAATTTAGTGATCGGAGGCTATTTAACGTTTCATAATGATAGTGGCAATTTGGAAGAAGATCAATGGTAGCCACTTGATGTTTAAGTAGAACAGAGAGTACCCTAGTTGATCATTGGAGGCTATAATGCAAGATTTTGCAAGAATCATGCTAGATTTCGGTAAAAACAATGCATCTCTTTAAACGATAAAGATAACTGCTTTTAAACATTCTCTGGCTTAAAGCAATATCTTTTAACATATGTTTTTTGCGAGGTAAACAATTTTACAGCGGCGAAGACAACCTCTGTAGCGTTTTTGTAGAGAGCTTAGTGGTAACTTAAACAGATACATAAATGAGAGAGCGAGAAAATTATAACTGCATAAGAAGATGAACATAATAAATTTTCGTGTATATGTGAACACAACTGAAAAAATTATACCAGCTATTGACTCTATTTATCAAAACTTTGACATAAAAATCAACTATTC
Source organism: Symsagittifera roscoffensis (assembly GCF_963678635.1). Taxonomy (NCBI): domain Eukaryota; kingdom Metazoa; phylum Xenacoelomorpha; order Acoela; family Convolutidae; genus Symsagittifera; species Symsagittifera roscoffensis. The sequence goes on from NW_026971208.1 coordinate 53,432, forward strand.
CAATAAAAAATTGTCTGAAACTTCTTACATTACGAACGCAAAAATTGAGCATAAAAATCAAAACTTCTGAAACTTTTTCAACCTAATTTTCGTACAAACTCATACTCAGAATTGTTTGTACCATAATCAAAATAGATCTCAATAATGTTTTTTTTTGGCGCTCAGATCAAATTTTTCGGGCGCTGGGAAAGATTTTCGTTTTACGTTATCTTGCGAGAACCTAAAAAAAATCTTCGCACTCTTGCAGGATCCTGTTATATAGACTCGATCTGAAAAAGTTTTGCGAGATAACTCACAATTGCAAGGATCTTGCTAGACCTTACTCGATAACTTTACTTTATTGACTAGGGTGCCGGTCATGTTTATCAATATCAGTCTTTCTAAAAAGAAAAAAAACAAAGTTTACTTTTGTCTAATTAAGTTTCCTAGTCTGATTTTTGACCGACCGGTATAAATACGCTTTTGCTATATAAATAAAAAAAAGTTTCAAAGAATTTTAAATCAAAAATTATAAAATTCTTCCATATAGTCAGAGCATTTTCTCAAATTGAAAAGATTTCCGCTATTTGCTAAAGTTCCACTGTTAAAGATCATACACTGAGTCATCATTACACCGCCATCGACAACAAGTTGGTTTTGCTCAAATTTCACCGTGTTATTCTATTACGTAGGCGTAGTCAAAATGTTTGTCTAAAAAATGAGTGAATTTTTTGCGTATTTGGTTTAACTTTTAATTATTGGTTATATCATTCTGACTGTCACTAAAATCAGGAAAAAAGGCAAACACAAGAGAAAACCGCAAAAACAGGTGCATCAATTAATTAATTCGGTCTGCCAAAATGCACTTTAAAATTTGTTAGAATAAAAGTTTTTTCTTCTTGTATATTACACAGTTCACAGTAATTTTTAAGGTTTAGAAAATTTTCCAATTTCGAGGTGGCTAGAAATGTGTTCTGATCCTTTCCAGTATTTTGATTGAACTTTAAATTACTGAATTCAGAACGTGTTGTTGATAAAAAAAGTCATTTTCGAATTTCAGAGCAAAGTAAAAAATAGAAAAAAAAGGATAAGTTTGGGTTCTTAAGTTCTATCCTAAAAACCATAATAGTCATAAGTAGTATATGTGTGAGCCGATCAGGGTGGGGGGTTTGGATGAAGACTTCTAGTTTCAAGATAGGGTAAAGAGCATCCGGTTTGCAAGCTATGTATTGGCATATGGAATAGAATTCCTATGTATTAAGATAACTTATAGTTTTCCCACTGTATTAAGATAGGAAGTGGTAAGGTTTCAGTGTGATAGTAGGAGAATGGTAAGAAAAATGGTCTTTTTTTGGTTTTTAGTTTTTTCGCAAAAAAATGCGCGCGCGTTATCTAAACGGTGAATATCAGTATTACGTCTAGATTGTGGAATCAAGGTATTTTGTTTTTCGGTTCATGGTAAACCAATGGTAAGACCCACAAAAACTTGGAACTTTCATCAAAAAATTTGAAAATTTTTCAAAAAACTTCAAAACACGACAAGATTTGATAAAATTTGACCTTTTAATCATTTTTTTAGATAATTTTAGTTTTTAAACAGTACTGTATCTATCTTAAATTTTGCTGAAGTCCACTGAAATTTCAAAAATTGAGTTTTAAGAGAAAAAAATAAACTACAGAGAAAGTATATAAATAATTGCATGGTATATAATTTTACTGCCGTACATTACAGGTTTAAAATACAACTTCAATGGCTTAGTATGAATTTCATCATTAAGTACTTCTCTTTTCGGGTAAAAGTAACTGGGTCCTTTTTAGGTTTGTTCATATGTTCCGACTAATTGATTGGACAGTCACATCATTTCAAAACAGCGAAATTCTTCTTTGATCAATCCAGGTTCTCGTTTATCAAGTTTTTCGTTAACAGCGCAGCATGTACGATTTAAAAAATTCTTCTTTGCATCATCTATAAATATGGCTTTACACTCATTTCGACTAATTTGTGTTCTTTGAGCTTTCTTCACAGGAAATGTACAATCGTCCCGGTTATCGTCTGCTAATGCTAGATACAAAGAGTCCGTGTCCATCTCCAAATCCTCGAATTTTTTCTCGTTGCAGTATTTGTGGAAGAAAATGTAGTATAACTCCAACGTTCCAAGTTTGGCATATTGAAGAATGAAAAAGCCTACAATCATTAGTTCTATATGTTCAAATGTTGACTTCAACAGTTCTACTTCTTTTATGTCCTTTTTCACAACACTCAAATGCTTGAAAAATTTCTAGTTTATTGCTTTGTGTGTCTTCTCATGGCCGAGATACCTGATTATTGGGTGTCTAGATCCTTCCATAATTTGATAACTGTACGAGTTGCTACCGAAAAGCTTCATGGTCTCAGCAACAACTCAGACTCATGTGGATTATCGTCTCCTTCTCGTCGAGCATCAACAACAGCTTGAATAAAGTTGTTGAAACAATTACTTGGTGTGTACTCAGCAAACCGATATGTTTTTGTACATTGAAGTCCAAGACACACATAGAAGTTCAGAATGGGTGTGATCATTGAGTCATTTTCCCAATTAAAGCTTGAGAACAACATTCGTTGAGAGTTTTTCAACAACTAAATTTCTTTGGCATAGTTTTTCTTGTGATTTTCAATTTCAATTTGGCAGACGCCAAAATTTTAATTTTTGGAGGAAAATTGGAAAATGTAGACTTCAACGCGTCGGTAACTATCAATTCACATTGAGCAAAGCCAAAAAGAGATCCGTTCTTAATTTTTTCAAGTAAGGAATCAGAGAGAGGCCTTTTGCAGGGAAAATTTTCTATGTTCTCTCGTCTCAACTCACCCATTTCTCGCCTCATATGCCTTCTTTTAATATCTTGTTCTTACAAAAATGGACAGGTTTTTTTGGTCAAATTAGAAGTGATAAAAGTAACCCATATCTTCAAATACTGCTTTACATTGATCTCAGTAGCCATCCACCTGGAAATTTTCCATGAAAACAGTCATTTTCCTTCTGCTTTCCGGTTGTGTAAGAACTCTCAATTTTACCGTGTGGTCTCATTTGTTGATAGACGGACATAACCATGTTCTCGTAATTTCTTGTTCTGTCCTTTCTTGCTTTCAACCGATCAGTTTCAGAGTCATACTCTCATCTTTTTTGTGTAAAGTCCTGTGGGCATCTCTTAGCACAGTGAGAATGAATATAATTGGCTAGCGTCAATTCCAACTATTGTCTTGCAATTGTTTTAGGAGTTACGAATATAAGTTTGATCGAGAACAGTTTTCCGCGTCAAAACTATCGATGGACCACAAGTCATGTCTTCTCTAATTTTCTCACATAAATTCTCAGCACCTTTAAAGAACATGCAGATTTGTGATTTGTCGATTCGTGTAAGCAGTTTTTTCCAAGATTTAGACCCGTGCATACCAGTTTCAACATGTCAATCACCTTCAGTAGTTCTAATTCTTTTATTTCCTTTTTCACAACAGTCAATTGCTTGAAAAATTTATAATTTATTGCTTTGTGTGTCTTCTCATGGCCTAGATACTTGATTATTGTGTGTCTAGATCTTCCCATAATTTGATAACTGTACGAGCTGTTACCGAAAAGCTTCATGGTCTCAGCAACAACTCTGTCTCATGTGGATTCTAGTCTCCTTCTCATCGAGCAACAACAACAGCTTGAACAAAGTTGTTGAAACATTTACTTGACGTGTACTCAGCAAACCGATAAGCTTTTAAACATTGAAGTCCAAGAAACATATAGTAGTTCAGAATGGGCATGATCATTGTGCCATTTTCCAATTTAAAGCTTGAAAACAACATTCGTTGTGAGTTTATCAACAAACAAATTTCTTTGGCATAGTTTTTCATGTTTTTTTTTCAATTTCAATTTGGCAGACGTCAAAATTATAAATATTGGAGGAAAGTTGGAAAATGTAGATTTCAACGCGTCGGTAACTATCAATTCACATGCATCTTAGCTAAAAAGTGATCCGTTTTTAATTTTTCAAGTAAGGAATCAGAGAGAGGCCTTTTGCAGGTAAAATTTGTCTTGACATAATTCTTGACTGTAGAATCTGTTTTAGTATGCTCTCGCCACTCACACTCCCAAATTTCCTGACTTTTTGTAACTTTTTAGTTTTATATTCTCTCGTCTCGTCTCACCCATTTCTTGCCTCTAATGTTCTCTTTTATTATCTTGTTCTTACAAAAATGGACGGGTTTTTTTGTCAAAGTAGAATTGATAAAAGTAACCCATATCTTCAAATACTGCTTTACATTGATCGAAGTAGCCATCCACCTGGAACCTGCCATGAAAAAAGTCAATTTTCTTCTGCTTTCCGGTTTGTGTTAGAACTCTCAATTTTACTGTGTGGTCTCATTTATTGATAGATGGACATAACCATGTTCTCGTAATTTCTTTTTCTGTCCTTTCTTGCTTTCAACCGATCAGTTTCAGAGTCATACTCCCATCATCCTTGTGTAAAGTCCTGTGGGCATCTCTGCACATTGAGAATGAAAATAATTCCAACTATTGTCTTGCAATTGTTTTAGGTGTTACGAAAATAAGTTCGATCGAGAACAGCTTTCCGCGTAAAAACTATCGATGGATCACTGGTCATGTCTTCTCTAACTTCCTCACATAAATTCTTATCACCTTTAAAAAAACATGCAGATTTGTGATTTGTCGATTTGTGTAAGCAGTTATTCCCAAGGTTTAGACCCGTACATCCCAGTTTCAACATGTCAAATCCCTTGCCATGGTAAAACTACATCATTTTTGCACAGCTTCAAGGGTGGAAATAATTTTTTTGTTGTTATATCATTTTAAGAAGTCTTTGAAAGAAGTCATGTTCTGATGTTTTCAATTGCTTTTCAAAAAATAAAAATTTTTGAAACCGGTTGGTGGAACTGATTGAATGCGTAGCTTTTTCAGCGCTCTTTTTTGACCAAGTTCTCCATTAAACAGTTTTGGTAATCGTTGAAATCTTTCCCGAGAGGGTTGTGATTTCTCAGTTTGCTGAAAAAGGAATCGTATCGCGGTAATTCTGTACAGTCAAACCAATCGTAGGGGAAAAAATTTCTTTGTTTCGCTTCACCATATAGGCTTTTAGAAATAAATTCAAGGTTGCCGCTCCTCCCAGATACTTCATTGTTTCGAGGAACTTTACATCACCAAATCTACATAATAAGAAATCATTTACCTTCTTAATGATTTTTGGTTCGAGATCTTTATAAAATATAAGGCACGACTTCAAATGAAATTTGATATGGTTCAGATCGTATCACCCAATGTTGAATCCGAAAACTGGCAAAGTTTTCACATAGCGCTCTAAGAGTTGCTTCAAATCAATCAGCTGATTTTTCTGAGTTCTCAGGAAATATGTAGAGATGTCTTCCTCTTCTCATTCCTCAACACTTTCATGTTCATACTCGAAAACTTCTTTTAGTTAAAGATCTAGCATTGAGTTTATCAAGGATCTTTTTGACTCGGTCTTTGACAGTGTTTTCGATTTCTTGGTTTGTCATGGAGTTTTTTGAGATCTCATTTGTCCCTTGCATTTTTCAGTCAGAATTTCCAATTTGAAATTGATTTCCTTTGCAATTATAAAGAGTTCTGGATTTTTTGACACAAGAAAATTGGATCATCTGGCAATTTTTAAGATAATTTAGAGGGAAATGGGGATATGTTTTCCAATTCAAGTAGTTTTTCAGTTGCTTTTATATCGTCTGTGAGAACACAAATTGATTCGAAGTCAAAGACTGTTACATTGCTAAATAACTAATCCTCTTCTGTGTAAGTTATGCTGAAAGCGTCGAGTTTCTCTAATAAGTTTTCTCGTAAAGTGTATTTGAGATACATAGGACGCATTCTACTTTTACAAGTTAGAAAATGTCTGTTGGAGCTGTCTGATCTGTTGAAGAAACAGTCACAGCTGGGACATCGAAAGCGTTTGAAAAAAGAATGAGTATCATTCATGTGAAAGATATGGTTGTTGAACCTTAACAATTTCAGGTTTTTTCAAATTTTCCAATACTTCACCCAGCTAATTTCGCAACATTTTCTCCTTTTTGGATGTCAAAATTGCAAATGATTATGGTGCGTTCATTCATTTCCTCTATAAGAGGCAGATCGTCAATTGGCACACCGCGGAATTCCTTCGGTTCGTACCAGATTTTGATACAATTTCTGTAAACAGCTGAGATGTATGAGCATCGATGTCACTAAGATCGAGCAGGTACATTGTTAGCGCACGGAAAATTCAAAAATGACTTTTGTATGATTCTCTATCTTTCTCTATTAAAAGACAGCTAACTTGCGTATGTCGTAGTAAACGTTCAGGTAAGACAGAGTCCGGTCGTCCCATTGGCATGTTTTTTAGTAGTGCAGCGAAAATAATGTTATTTGTGATCAAATTGAATCTCCATTCGTATTCTGACGGTCTTGAGTCCATTGTTCCAAAATGTCAAGTTTTTCTACTTTTCCGGGATTATAATCAAATCCGCTTTTGTACACAGTAAATGCGATTTTTCGGGCCTAGTATTGTTTTCGTATGCGTAGTAATACCAAAATTCTGCCGTTTTGACATTACGAAGAACAAATCCACGAGCATTATTGATTTATGCGGCTGAATTGAGCTTGTTGAAGACTTCCTCAAGCTTCTCGCTGATGATTTGGGTATCTAACTTTGACATTTGAAAGTTAAACACCTTATGTCTCCCGTTTTCCATCTCCGCATCCACCAGAAAATGTTGAAAGACACTCAATTTCGTTTTAAATTTTTTTCCATTTTTACGAATATACATGTTTCCACAACAGCCACATTGTACTTTCTCATTTCTATTCTGCGACCGCATCTACAAATGGGAGATTTAACAAATATGGATATCAAAAAATTAGTACTTGGTACATATCAAAGTGGGAGAAGTGAAATTTCCCAAAAAATTTTTCGGTGATTTATACTCACTTTGAACTTTTGAGGAAATTTTTTTCAAGTAGTTATGCAATGAGCAGAACAATTGTTTTTAGCGTAAAACAAAATCAGAAAGAATTCAATTTTTTGGCTGTCTGTCGCTTAAAGAAAATTACCCAAACAAAACCGATTTCAACCAATCAGATTCACCACGCACTAAAAATAGTACAGTTAAGTACAAACTCCTGGGATGTCATTTTTGCTTCCCAATGATTCCAACTTTTCTTTGACGTGCAATGAGCTTTCACAATTATTGTTTTGCCAGTTTGTTTAAAAAACCTACCTGGCCCATGAGACTGACTGACATCATCTACTGATTTCAAAAAATTTTGTTGGAAAAAGGCGAGCAATTATTTGATTCGAACTTGCTGAAAAGAATACCACAGGAGTTCAAACACATTGTGACTCTCGCGAAGTTCAGAAATTCAAGACCTAAGATAATCTTAGAAGGGAATTGTTCAGCTTGGAAAACCATAAAAGGAGTTTTGATTAAAAAAAGTGAGACAGCGCTGTACAGCAGAAGTGACAGGAGACGTAGGTTATTTGGTTGTGGCAAAACTGGCCGAAAAAAAGGTAGGTTGTGAGGTAAAACGAGGTGTACCAAAAGTGAGGCGTAATAAGGGCAGTGAACTATGACATAAGCATTTTGAATGAGTTCCAAATCAGCAAGGTAACCTCAACATTACGAGGCCAAACTGTGCACTGGATAGGCACACCATTTTGTGTGTTTATGTTTCTGGATTCCAGAGACTAGTCTTCAAACATGTTAAAGTTTTGTCGGAACGAATAAAGAAAATGAAAGAACAAAAGAAGAACAAAGGGAGCGTCCTTGTTGCGGAATCAGCTTACGATCCACAAAATTCACAGTTTGGCCTCGTTATGAATCATGAGAAGCAACCTGAAACTGTCGACAACGTAAGACGTTATCACACTCTGGTTTGCAAAAAAAATGACAGCGACGGCTGATATAGAGATTTAGCTCTAGAATTGGAACGAGAGATCTCTTTCGAGTCGGGTTGAGAAAAGAAGGATAAACACATTGTCAAAAGTGAGTGCAGCAACTTCCTGTTGCTCGGCAAAATGATATTTGGCGATTTGACGGCGGAAACAATGGGTATAATTGTTTGCGCGAACAAAGATAAGACAACTAATGAAGTCGTCGCTCTGCATTTTTTGTGTTGCTGACAAACTGGGTGGAACAAACAAAATAGTATAACGGCGAGTTTTTTTTACAGATTTAGGAAGTTTGGGTTTGATTGGTTAAATTTTTCTTCTACAACAAGGGGGAAACTTCTTTTTTCTGTGGATGTGGCGAGGCAATTTCTCAAAGACAAAAATTTGACCTAAAAGCTCAGTTTGTGGCGTTAAAAGTTATGGCTTATAACAACTGGTCAGACTTGGGAAAACTAAGTTCTCAAGTAAAAGAGATGGTAGTCTACAGTAATGATGCTGGTGTATGCTAGACCCGTGAGTTTTGAACAAACGTTTTCAAAGAATTCTCAATAGAGTCAATGGGACAAGAGCTAAAGGGAACGATATTGTATGACCAAACAGACGGTTTGGGTTGATTAAATCTCAATTCTGTTTATGGACTTATGTATGCTATTGGGATTGGTAGCATTTTTAGTCGTTTTGCAAAAGTATGTTTCTTGAAATTTCGCGATGAAGTTCTTGAGAACTTCAAACTGTTTGGCACCGATATCGGACACCACTGCTTTAGTGAGCGATTATGCCAAAGAATATATCAGTGCTGATTTTATCAGGAACTGATATAGGAAAAAATGTAAAAGTCAAGAGCAATCTTCTGCTTATACTCCAGGGCACATGGCGAAAACGCATGTTCCTTCCCCGCTTGACGTAACATACATATAGCCATTCTGCAAACTCTAATAGAGTTGCTCAATATTTCAATTTTCTACTGCAGTAGAAAATTGAAATATTGAGCAACTCTATTAGAGTTTGCAGAATGGCTATATGTATGTTACGTCAAGCGGGGAAGGAACATGCGTTTTCGCCATGTGCCCTGAAGTAATCTTTTTATGTGATCAACATGTGTCTCTATTCCAAAATTGAAAAGAC
>NW_026971209.1:0-40000 GCF_963678635.1 Symsagittifera roscoffensis
ACCCTAACCCTAACCCTAACCCTAACCCTAACCCTAACCCTAACCCTAACCCTAACCCTAACCCTAACCCTAACCCTAACCCTAACCCTAACCCTAACCCTAACCCTAACCCTAACCCTAACCCTAACCCTAACCCTAACCCTAACCCTAACCCTAACCCTAACCCTAACCCTAACCCTAACCCTAACCCTAACCCTAACCCTAACCCTAACCCTAACCCTAACCCTAACCCTAACCCTAACCCTAACCCTAACCCTAACCCTAACCCTAACCCTAACCCTAACCCTAACCCTAACCCTAACCCTAACCCTAACCCTAACCCTAACCCTAACCCTAACCCTAACCCTAACCCTAACCCTAACCCTAACCCTAACCCTAACCCTAACCCTAACCCTAACCCTAACCCTAACCCTAACCCTAACCCTAACCCTAACCCTAACCCTAACCCTAACCCTAACCCTAACCCTAACCCTAACCCTAACCCTAACCCTAACCCTAACCCTAACCCTAACCCTAACCCTAACCCTAACCCTAACCCTAACCCTAACCCTAACCCTAACCCTAACCCTAACCCTAACCCTAACCCTAACCCTAACCCTAACCCTAACCCTAACCCTAACCCTAACCCTAACCCTAACCCTAACCCTAACCCTAACCCTAACCCTAACCCTAACCCTAACCCTAACCCTAACCCTAACCCTAACCCTAACCCTAACCCTAACCCTAACCCTAACCCTAACCCTAACCCTAACCCTAACCCTAACCCTAACCCTAACCCTAACCCTAACCCTAACCCTAACCCTAACCCTAACCCTAACCCTAACCCTAACCCTAACCCTAACCCTAACCCTAACCCTAACCCTAACCCTAACCCTAACCCTAACCCTAACCCTAACCCTAACCCTAACCCTAACCCTAACCCTAACCCTAACCCTAACCCTAACCCTAACCCTAACCCTAACCCTAACCCTAACCCTAACCCTAACCCTAACCCTAACCCTAACCCTAACCCTAACCCTAACCCTAACCCTAACCCTAACCCTAACCCTAACCCTAACCCTAACCCTAACCCTAACCCTAACCCTAACCCTAACCCTAACCCTAACCCTAACCCTAACCCTAACCCTAACCCTAACCCTAACCCTAACCCTAACCCTAACCCTAACCCTAACCCTAACCCTAACCCTAACCCTAACCCTAACCCTAACCCTAACCCTAACCCTAACCCTAACCCTAACCCTAACCCTAACCCTAACCCTAACCCTAACCCTAACCCTAACCCTAACCCTAACCCTAACCCTAACCCTAACCCTAACCCTAACCCTAACCCTAACCCTAACCCTAACCCTAACCCTAACCCTAACCCTAACCCTAACCCTAACCCTAACCCTAACCCTAACCCTAACCCTAACCCTAACCCTAACCCTAACCCTAACCCTAACCCTAACCCTAACCCTAACCCTAACCCTAACCCTAACCCTAACCCTAACCCTAACCCTAACCCTAACCCTAACCCTAACCCTAACCCTAACCCTAACCCTAACCCTAACCCTAACCCTAACCCTAACCCTAACCCTAACCCTAACCCTAACCCTAACCCTAACCCTAACCCTAACCCTAACCCTAACCCTAACCCTAACCCTAACCCTAACCCTAACCCTAACCCTAACCCTAACCCTAACCCTAACCCTAACCCTAACCCTAACCCTAACCCTAACCCTAACCCTAACCCTAACCCTAACCCTAACCCTAACCCTAACCCTAACCCTAACCCTAACCCTAACCCTAACCCTAACCCTAACCCTAACCCTAACCCTAACCCTAACCCTAACCCTAACCCTAACCCTAACCCTAACCCTAACCCTAACCCTAACCCTAACCCTAACCCTAACCCTAACCCTAACCCTAACCCTAACCCTAACCCTAACCCTAACCCTAACCCTAACCCTAACCCTAACCCTAACCCTAACCCTAACCCTAACCCTAACCCTAACCCTAACCCTAACCCTAACCCTAACCCTAACCCTAACCCTAACCCTAACCCTAACCCTAACCCTAACCCTAACCCTAACCCTAACCCTAACCCTAACCCTAACCCTAACCCTAACCCTAACCCTAACCCTAACCCTAACCCTAACCCTAACCCTAACCCTAACCCTAACCCTAACCCTAAAACCTAACCCTAACCCTAACCCTAACCCTAACCCTAACCCTAACCCTAACCCTAACCCTAACCCTAACCCTAACCCTGCTCCATGGCACTTTTTTGCTATATAGGAGCGAAGGCTCCTTTTTTTTGAAAAAAGTGTGAGCGGTTTTTTTTGAGCAACCGGGGAGTCAATTTAAGGTGCCTGTGCCCCTATGTAGCCACTAACAGTCATAGAAAACCAAGTTTGACGAATTTTCAACTATTTTTGAAAAAGTTAGGGGTAACATGGCACTTTTTTGCACTTTTTTTGTTTGGCTTAGGGTTGATATCTTAAACCAATTTTTTTGAAGTTTTTTTGGCTTTTCTGTACTGCCAGGCTCCCTAGCTGTCCAACGATACCTCATTTTTCAAAATCCGACCAATAAAAATTAAAAAAAGTGGTTTTGAAAAACAGTAAAAAGTTAGTGTTAAGAGACAAAATTACCCCTAACTGAAAAATCAAGTTTTTGTTAACTGTGAGAATTGAGACCTACACAGCTGGAATCCTCGTTAAAAATGCTCTATATACCGCCCATAATATAAAAGTTGGGGGTATAGTTAGGGTTAAAATGTTCGGATCTGACGAAAGTTGCAGTGGTTGGATAGGGGTTGAAACTGCAACTTCATTTATCGGTTCAGGTCAATTTTCCAACTCATCAACTATATGTCCTAAAAATCTAAAAATTGGTGTCTAGGATGTTTTTTCGACGAGAAGAACGATGGCAGTGTTATTTTTATCAATTTCTCAAATTTTGGGGTGATTTTACGAAAAAGAGCGAAACGTTCCTAGGATTGGGCACTTTTTTGCGCTTTTTGAGGTTAGCCCCAATTATTAGTTTGATACTTATTTCTTTTGTTCAATATCATCTATGGGCTGTGTTATGTTGCTCAAGGGCTTTCTAGTAGATCTAATTTCAACAAAATCGTCAAAACATAAATATTAGATTTTTTTGAAAAAAAAGTTAGGGCTAAGGAAAATTACAAAAATTTTCGCTCTTTTTTAGTTTTTTTTATGTTCAAATGTACTTTTTTGGTTAAAAATGATTTCCCAGACGCAGAACTGCATTTATAACTGTTTCAAACCTTTTACAGCAAGCTTTTAGCGCTCTGACTGGAAATTTGACAGTTTGATGAAAAATGTTCAAAATCAGAAATTTTTGTTGCATCCGTTAAGATCTCAGCACGTTTATTTATATTATTCATGTCAAAAGAACACTTGAATGGAACCCTGGCACACCTAGAAGTCCTGTCAGAACATTTAAGAGGCAAAAAAGCTCCCCAGAAAAATTTGAGGTCTCCGTAAACTGTCAAAAAAAATTCTGTAAGAAATTTTGACTTTTTCGATTTTTTTAAAGAATTTTTTAGCTTTAATAAGGGTTTTATATTGCCCCTGACGACCATGTGTGATCATGTACGTACTGTACATGCAGTACCCCAATCTGAGAGAACCAGCAAGATGCAGCTCTTTTTACGGGGCTCTTTGCATTAAATCAATTTTTTTGTAAAATTCGAACCCAAACGTGATTTTTTTAAATATGTCAAATTTTTCTGTTTTTTTTTAATAAACTGTTAAATTTCTTCTATTTGTCATGTTATTTCGCGTGTGTTCAATCAATAACAAAAACAAAAATAAACAAAACATGTCTCATATAAATACACGAAGTAACTTTTGAGTTCGTCAGTTTACTGGAAACATTTTTTTGTTACTTATTTCAGATTAGCAAAACTCTTTTATGTAAAAAAGCTTTTTTATTATGATTGCAACCAATGAAATTATAAAAAAAAACCTTAGAAAATCGACAAAGACAAAATAGGGCCTCTTTAAGTGCTTTGATAACCATAAACCTAAAAAAACCTAAAAAGTAAAAACTTTTCTCTAAATGAAGTTTTTTTTTTTTAATTCAGCATAGCAAAAAAACTTCAACTTAAAAGTTTCTGTTTATTTTTTTTTATCAAGGCCTACTACACGATGTTGCACTCAAAGGAACGGGAAGGACAAAATACTGCCTTTTTTGAGCTTAGATAACCATAAAAACAAGATCAAAATTGTTTCTCTGAAGGTCACTCTTTTCTTTATTTATATGTGCCTAAAAAACTTACTAACTGAAAGATTGTAATCAAGTGCTGCAATCAAGCTCAACTACTTTATATTGACCTGAGATGAACGGGATGGACAAAGTACTGCCTCTTTATGAGCTTAGGTAACAATAAAACGTAAGCTCTAATTTTTTTCTTTGAATTTCATATTTTTATTTGTTTAAAAGATCCTAGCAAAAAAATCTTCTCGTTAAATGATAGTAACAATTGACTGCATACAATTCAAACTACAAGATGATGATCTCAGAGGAACGTGAAGGACAAAACACTGCCTCTTTAGGAGCTTAGATAACTATAAAACGTAAGATCAATTTTTTTTTCTGAAGTCATAATTATCTTTATTTAAATGAGCCTAACAAAAAATCTTTCTAATTAAAAGATTGTAAATTTTGGCTGCAGTCAAGTTAAATTACTTGATATTGATCTGAGACGAACGGGAAGGGCAAAAAACTGCCTCTTTAGAAGCTTAGATAACCATAAAATGTAAAATCAAAAAAAAAATCTCTGGAAGTCATCTTTTCTTTATTTATTTGAGCGTAACAAAAAGTTTTTCTCATTGAAAGATTGTATGTTTTGACTCCAGTTAAGCTAAACTGCATAATATTGATCTCAGATGAACGATAAGAACAAAATACTGCCTCTTTAGGAGCTTAGATAATCATAAAATTAAGATGAAAATTTTTTCTCTCGAAGTAATTTTTTCTTTATTTGGATGAGCCTAACAAAAATTCTTTCTTATTGAAAAGTTGTGAGTATTGGCTGCAATCAAGCTAAACTACTTTTTACTGGTCTCAGATGAACGGGAAAACCAAATTATTACCTCTTTGTGAGCTTAGGTAACCATAAAACCTAAGCTCCAATTTTTTTCTCTGGATTTCATTTTTTCTTTTTTTAAATGAGCCTAACAAAAAGTCTTCCTTTTTGAAAGATTATAAGTATTGGCTGCAATAAAGCTTAATTACATGATATTCATCTCAGATGAACGTGGAGGCCAAACTACTGCCTATCTGTGAGCTTAGGTAACCATAAATTGAAAGCTCCAGATTTTTTATCTGGATTTCATTTTTTTATTTGTTTAAAAGAGCCTAGCGAAAAAATCTTCCCTTTAAATGATTGTATAAATTGACTAAAAACAACTCAAACTACATGATGTTTGTATCAGAGGAACGGGAATGACAAAATACTGCCTGTTTAGGAGCTTATATAACCATAAACTGTAAAACCAAAATTTTTTTTTCTGGAAGTCATAATTTTCTTTATTTAAATGAGCCTAACAAAAAAACTTTCTCATTGAAAAAGTGTATGTATTGGCTCCAGTCAAGCTTAATTGTATAATATTGATCTCAGAGGAACGAGAAGAACAAAATGCTGCCTCCTTATGAGCTTAGATAACCATAAAATTTAAGATAAAAACTTTTTCTCTCGAAGTAACTTTTTCTTTATTTAAATGAGCCCAACAAAAACTATTAATTATTCGAAGATTGTGAGTATTGGCTGCAATCAAGCTAAACTAAAATTTACTGAACTCAGATGAACGGGAAGGCCAAGTTACTGCCTCTCTGTGAGCTTAGCTAACCATAAAACGGAAGCTCCAATTTTTTTCTCTGGTGTTTTTTTTTAAATGAGCCTAATAAAGTGTTTTTCTATTTGAAAGATTGTAAATACTGGATGCAATCAAGCCTAATTACAGGATATTGTTCTCAGATGAACGGGAAGGCGAAATCGCTGCGTCTTTGGGAGCTTAGGTAGCCATTAAAACTAAGCTCCAATTTTTTACATGGATTTCATATTTTTATTTGTTTAAAAGGGCCTAGCAAAGATGTCTTCTTGTTGATTGACTGCAATAATTGACTGCAAACAATTCAAACTACATCATGTTGCTCTCAGAGGAACAGGAAGGTAAAATACTGCCTCTTCGTGAGCTTATGTAATCATAAAACGTAAGCTGCAATTTTATTCTCTGGGTTTCATATTTTTATATGTTTAAAAGAGCCTAGCAAAAAAATCGTCTTCTAAAGTTATTTTAAAAAGTGATTGTAAGCAATGAAAACTAGATGATGTTTATCTCAGAGGAACGGGAATGACAAAATACTGCCTCTTTATGAGCTTAGGTAACGTTAAAAGGTAAGCTCTAATATTTTTCTTTGGATTTCAAAATTTTATTTGTTTAAAAGAGCCTAGCAAAAAAATCTTCTCATTAAATGACTAAAACAATTGACTGCATACAATCCAAACTACACGGTTTTGATCTCAGAGGAACATGAAGGACAAAACACTGCCTCTTAAGGAGCTTAGATAACTAAAAAACGTAATGTCAATTTTTTTTTTCTGAAGTCATAATTTTCTTTGTTTAAATGAGCCTAACAAAAAATCTTTCCTAATGAAAGATTGTGAATATTGGATGCAATCAAGCTAAACTACATTTTACTGATCTCAGATGATCGGGAAAACCAAATTAATACCTATTTGTGAGCTTAGGTAACCATAAACCTAAGCTCCAATTTTTTTCTCCGGATTTCATTTTTTCTTTTTTTAAATGAGCCTAACAAAAAGTATTTTTTTTGAAAGATTGTAAGTATTAGCTGCAATAAAACTTAACTACATGATTTTGATCTCAGATGAACGGGGAGGCCAAACTACTGCCTATCTGTGAGCTTAGGTAACCATAAAGTGAAAGCTCCAGATTTTTTATCTGGATTTCATATCTTTATTTGTTTAAAAGAGCCTAGCAAAAAAATATTCTCTTTAAATGATTGTATAAATTGACTACAAACAACTCAAACTACATGATGTTTGTATCAGAGGAACAGGAATGACAAAATACTGCCTGTTTAGGAGCTTATATAACCATAAACTGTAAAACCAAAAATTTTTCTCTGGAAGTCATACTTTTCTTTATTTAAATGAGCCTAACAAAAAAATTTTCTCATTGAAAAAGTGCGGGTATTGGCTCCAATCAAGCTCAACTACTTAATATTGACCTGAGATGAACGGGATGGACAAAGTACTGCCTCTTTATGAGCTTAGGTAACAATAAAACGTAAGCTCTAATTTTTTTCTTTGAATTTCATATTTTTATTTGTTTAAAAGATCCTAGCAAAAAAATCTTCTCGTTAAATGATAGTAACAATTGACTGCATACAATTCAAACTACATGATGTTGATCTCAGAAGAACGTGAAGGACAAAACACTGCCTCTTTAGGAGCTTAGATAACTA
Source organism: Symsagittifera roscoffensis (assembly GCF_963678635.1). Taxonomy (NCBI): domain Eukaryota; kingdom Metazoa; phylum Xenacoelomorpha; order Acoela; family Convolutidae; genus Symsagittifera; species Symsagittifera roscoffensis. The sequence continues at coordinate 7,504 of NW_026971209.1, forward strand.
TAAAACGTAAGATCAAATTTTTTTTCTGAAGTCATAATTTTCTTTGTTTAAATGAGCCTAACAAAAAATCTTCGATGGTAATGGCGGAAGTAAAGATGAGACAATGTCCCTTGATTATCGTGAAAGTTGCTCATCCCAGGAGCAGGATGCAGCTGTTAATAGCCTGCCAACAGCTGGAAAAATTGCCCTCTTCATAAAAAATCGCCCTCAAAGATCGACTGCGAAATACACTTTAAACACTGCAGGTCGCTTGTACCTCGCAAAATTATACCGCAAGAAACGGATGGGAACCAAATTCAGTTTGCGAGCAGCAATTACTCAGCCAGAGGACAATGAGATCCAGATGACCCTCGATCAAGCTCGAGCTATCTTTGAGCAGATAGACCGCTGGATCTCTCAGGGACCTCCCAGCATATGGTGAAGCCTTGTACTCTCGTTCCCCAAAAACTCTCGTTCCCTAAACCATTTTTTTTACCAGTATGTTCTTGCAAGAACTCATAGCTAGAAAACCAAGGTCACAACTAATGAATTTCCAGGTAAACAATAAGTGTGTGAAAAAAGTACAAAACTGAGAGATTGAAACAAAGTTCCCAAATTGTTCAGGCGCCATTTTAAAGTTGACTTTTTAATTTTTTCATTTTTGCGTACTTTATGACATTTAACTCTGCTTTTAATTAACGAAAATTATGGCAGTTAATTATTTTTTGTTGAATTAAATTTTTCCGATAAATACGGTTAATTTACATATGACCTTGGTATTTCGTGCTGTAATTTTTTCGTGCAGTATATTGATTAGATCACTTGACTTTGTGACACTCCATAAGCCTTAGTTGTGCTAGGAGGGGCTTAGTTGAGTGATCGGGTGAGTTGTTTTTGACTTTGTGACACTCCATAAGCCTTAGTTGTGCTAGGAGGGGCTTAGTTGACTACAATTCATCCTTTGCAGTTTTGTTGCCGTATATTGATTAGATCACTTGACTTTGTGACACTCCATAAGCCTTAATTGTGCTAGGAGGGGCTTAGTTGAGTGATCGGGTGAGTTGTTTTTGACTTTGTGACACTCCATAAGCCTTAATTGTGCTAGGAGGGGCTTAGTTGACTACAATTCATCCTTTGCAGTTGATTGTTGTTGTTGCCGTATATTGATTTTGATCACTTGACTTTGTGACACTCCATAAGCCTTAGTTGTGCTAGGAGGGGCTTAGTTGAGTGATCGGGTGAGTTGTTTTTGACTTTGTGACACTCCATAAGCCTTAGTTGTGCTAGGAGGGGCTTAGTTGACTACAATTCATCCTTTGCAGTTGATTGTTTATTATTTATATGTCTAAAAAAGAGAAAGCCTTGGCTTCAAAAAAAAAGAAAAAAAAAGAAAAAATGAGAACTTCAAGTTCCAAAAAAGAGAAAGCTTTCTCACAAAAAAAGAAAAAAAGAAAAAAAAAGCCAAAAAAAGTTTTTGGGACCGATGGTGCCCGCCTCCCCGTTGGCGGTCCTGGATAGCCCTGTGAAATTTCAGGGTGAACTGAGAGGCACCAAAATATTTGATTTGAAAAAAAATGAATCGAGAGAGTTTCGACTTGAAACAAAAACCTAAAAACAGAAGAAAAGCAACTGATGGCCAAAAACACCTTAGAAAAAGCTTGTTTTTGACTTATCTCTGTTGATGAAAAGTTTGATGAAAAGGAGCTAAAAGGGAAAAGCATTTTATTCATCCCCTTATCTTTTGTGGTTTTACAGCTAATTTTGATGTTTATGTCACTTTTTTGATATTTTTAACTATTTTCACTAATTTTTTTTTAACCCAAATTTATACTTATTTATACGTTATTTATACGTTATTTTTACCCAATTTTATACTTATTTTGTTGTTTTTTGTCTTACCCCCAATTTCTTAGTGTCTGAGACCTTTCCCAACTCTTGTATACCCAATTTAGGCCTTACCCCCAACTTTTGTTGACTTGCAACTAATTTTGGTGTTTTTGGCACTTTTTTGCTATTTTCAACTTTTATCCCTAATTTTTGTTATTTTTACCCAAAATTAAACCAATGTCGTAGTTATTCGTCTTAACCCCAACTTACTAGTGTCTGGAAATTTTCCCAGCTATTTTCTACCCAATTTAGGCCTTACCCTCAACTTTTGGGGGCTTACCCCTGATTTTAGTGTTTTGGGCACTTTTTTGCTAAATATGACTATTACCCCTAATTTTCGTTATTTTTACCCAAATTTATACCAAATTCGTTGTTTTTTGTCTTACCCCCAACTTCCTAGTGTCTGGAACCTTTCCCAACTATTTTCTACCCAATTTAGGCCTTACCCCCAACTTTTGGGATCTTACCCATAATTTTAGTGTTTTGGGCACTTTTTTGCTATTTTCATCTTTTTCCCCTAATTTTTTGTTATTTTTACCCAAAATTTAACCAATTTCGTGATTTTTTGTCTTACCTCCAACTTCTTAGTGTCTGGGACCTTTCCCAACTATTTTCTACCCAATTTAGGCCTTACCCCAACTTTTGGGGTCTTACCCTTAATTTTAGTGTTTTGGGCCTTTTTTTGCTATTTTCATGTTTTTCCCCTAATTTTTGTTATTTTTACCCAAAATTTAACCAAGTTCGTGACTTTTCGTCTCACCCCCAGCTTCTTAGTGTCTGGGACCTTTCCCAACTATTTTCTACCCAATTTAGGCCTTACCCCCAACTTTTGGGGTCTTACCTTTAATTTTAGTGTTTTGGGCACTTTTTTGCTATTTTCATCTTTTTCCCCTAATTTTTGATATTTTTACCCAAAATTTAACCAATTTCGTGACTTCTTGTCTTACCCCCAACTTCTTAGTGTCTGGGACCTTTCCCAACTATTTTCTACCCAATTTAGGCCTTACCCCCAACTTTTGGGGTCTTACCCTTAATTTTAGTGTTTTGGGCACTTTTTTGCTATTTTCATCTTTTCCCCCTAATTTTTGTTATTTTTACCCAAAATTTAACCAAGTTCGTGACTTTTCGTCTCACCCCCAGCTTCTTAGTGTCTGGGACCTTTCCCAACTATTTTCTACCCAATTTAGGCCTTACCCCCAACTTTTGGGGTCTTACCCTTAATTTTAGTGTTTTGGGCACTTTTTTGCTATTTTCATCTTTTTCCCCTAATTTTTGATATTTTTACCCAAAATTTAACCAATTTCGTGACTTCTTGTCTTACCCCCAACTTCTTAGTGTCTGGGACCTTTCCCAACTATTTTCTACCCAATTTAGGCCTTACCCCCAACTTTTGGGGTCTTACCCTTAATTTTAGTGTTTTGGGCACTTTTTTGCTATTTTCATCTTTTTCCCCTAATTTTTGTTATTTTTACCCAAAATTTAACCGATTTCGTGAATTTTCAACTTACCCCCAACTTCTTAGTGTCTGGGACCTTTCCCAACTATTTTCTACCCAATTTAGGCCTTACCCCCAACTTTTGGTGGCTTACCCCTAATTTTAGTGTTTTGGGCACTTTTTTGCGTACCCCTAACTTTTATTAGGGGTAACGAGCTATGGCACTTTTTTGCGGCACTTTTTTGCTACAAGGCACTTTTTTGCGGCACTTTTTTGCTAGGGCCAACTCCTGCTCTTGGGCACTTTTTTGCGGCCTCTTAAGCAAAAAAGTGCCCAAGAGCAGGACCCTAACCCTAACCCTAACCCTAACCCTAACCCTAACCCTAACCCTAACCCTAACCCTAACCCTAACCCTAACCCTAACCCTAACCCTAACCCTAACCCTAACCCTAACCCTAACCCTAACCCTAACCCTAACCCTAACCCTAACCCTAACCCTAACCCTAACCCTAACCCTAACCCTAACCCTAACCCTAACCCTAACCCTAACCCTAACCCTAACCCTAACCCTAACCCTAACCCTAACCCTAACCCTAACCCTAACCCTAACCCTAACCCTAACCCTAACCCTAACCCTAACCCTAACCCTAACCCTAACCCTAACCCTAACCCTAACCCTAACCCTAACCCTAACCCTAACCCTAACCCTAACCCTAACCCTAACCCTAACCCTAACCCTAACCCTAACCCTAACCCTAACCCTAACCCTAACCCTAACCCTAACCCTAACCCTAACCCTAACCCTAACCCTAACCCTAACCCTAACCCTAACCCTAACCCTAACCCTAACCCTAACCCTAACCCTAACCCTAACCCTAACCCTAACCCTAACCCTAACCCTAACCCTAACCCTAACCCTAACCCTAACCCTAACCCTAACCCTAACCCTAACCCTAACCCTAACCCTAACCCTAACCCTAACCCTAACCCTAACCCTAACCCTAACCCTAACCCTAACCCTAACCCTAACCCTAACCCTAACCCTAACCCTAACCCTAACCCTAACCCTAACCCTAACCCTAACCCTAACCCTAACCCTAACCCTAACCCTAACCCTAACCCTAACCCTAACCCTAACCCTAACCCTAACCCTAACCCTAACCCTAACCCTAACCCTAACCCTAACCCTAACCCTAACCCTAACCCTAACCCTAACCCTAACCCTAACCCTAACCCTAACCCTAACCCTAACCCTAACCCTAACCCTAACCCTAACCCTAACCCTAACCCTAACCCTAACCCTAACCCTAACCCTAACCCTAACCCTAACCCTAACCCTAACCCTAACCCTAACCCTAACCCTAACCCTAACCCTAACCCTAACCCTAACCCTAACCCTAACCCTAACCCTAACCCTAACCCTAACCCTAACCCTAACCCTAACCCTAACCCTAACCCTAACCCTAACCCTAACCCTAACCCTAACCCTAACCCTAACCCTAACCCTAACCCTAACCCTAACCCTAACCCTAACCCTAACCCTAACCCTAACCCTAACCCTAACCCTAACCCTAACCCTAACCCTAACCCTAACCCTAACCCTAACCCTAACCCTAACCCTAACCCTAACCCTAACCCTAACCCTAACCCTAACCCTAACCCTAACCCTAACCCTAACCCTAACCCTAACCCTAACCCTAACCCTAACCCTAACCCTAACCCTAACCCTAAGCCTAGCCAAGTCAATTTATGAGGGTGGAACAACCACTTTTTATGGCAATGGCTCAGAGGGTTTCCGAGCTCCTAGAACTTCGGGGATTAGTGTTTTGAGCATTTGAGGCAATAGTAAGACACCCTAATGAAAAAAACTTCGAAAAAAACGGCTAGAAAAAGTTAGGTTTGGGCAAAAGTCAATTTTTGAGGCTTTTTTGTCGGTTTGGAAAACATACTTAAAAGTTAGTTTTGGGCTTTTTTTTAACTTTTCCGGCAACCTCTGCTCATGTTCTTTCCAACGATATCAAAAAAAGCCCAAACCTAACAGTACTTTTTGATTTTTGGACAAAAAAGTGAAGTTTGTGATTTTTGGCCCAAACCCAAAACTAAAAAAGCTGTATTTCAGTGAAAAATTGACCAATTTTAAAAATTGAGGTATCGTTGAGCGTTTCTTGGGCAAAGGAAGCTAGCTAAACTAAAAAAAAAAAGTTAGGGCTAACTTTCCAAACCTTTTCAAAAAATGGGTAGTTAAGTGTAGTAACTCTGACAACCCGACCTGGACGGAACGGATTGACCACAAGAAAAGTTCATAAGAAGATTCTTAGTTTACAAACTCTATTATACCTAATTTTCGACGAGGAACACGATGGTGAAGTCATTTCTTGGATTGGACATTTTTTTTTGGGTCAAAATAGACATTTTTCAAAAACGCCCGCAAAAAGTCAATTTTTGAGCAGAAAGTTTTTTTTTAGGGTTAGGAAATGACCTAGGGTTAGAAACTCAACCATTATTTCCTTCTTTTGCTATAGTTTGGCTATAAAGGGTTTGGTTAGAGGTTTCCAATGAGCCTATAAAATCTAAATTTGAAAAAAAATTCTTTGAGAAAATTGATTTTGAGCCAAAGCAAAAAAGTTAGGTTTGGGGCGTTTCATTGATTTTTTTGGCTCAATTTTGCGTTTTTCTCTGAATATTCGGTTATTTTCGCTGATTTTTTGCATACGGACTCATATGAAGCTGGAGTTACTGCCCTATACTCGCTATTATCAGAAAATTAAAAAAATGGCTTTTTATTTGGGCTTAATTTTCAACATGAAAAAAACGTACAATAAAAAAAATGATTTTTCATGAAAAAATCCTTTTAATGATGTTTTTTGATTCAATTGTATGGCTTGAATCAATGAATACAAACCAAAAAACAATACTATGGGAGGTTCATTTGGAGTTTTTGCGTAAAAGTTGTCCAAAACAAGAAAAAACGTCCCAAAAAGGACAAAAAAAACTTTTTTGAGCAGAAGTTTTTTTTAGGGTTAAGAAATGACCTAGGGTTAGAATCTCAACCATTGTTTCCTTCTTTCGCTATAGTTTGGCTATAAAGGGATTGGTTAAAGGTTTCCAATGAGCCTATAAAATCTAAATTTGAAATAAAATTCTTTGAGAAATTCGATTTTAGCTAAAGAAAAAAAGTTGGGTTTGGGGCGTTCCTTGATTTTTTTTGGCTCAATTTTGCGTTTTTCTTTAAATATTCAATTAATTTCGCTAATTTTTTGCATATGGACTCAAATAACGCTGTAGTTGCTACCCTATACTCGCTATTATCAGAAAAGTAAAAAAAACTTCTTATTTGGGCTTAAGTTTTGACATGAAAAAACGTATATAAGGTAAAGTAACGAAAAAATTAAAGTGGACAGTTTCAGAGCATGTAGCTGCGTTTAGCTTCAAAAACGGATCATCTGGCTACATTGGGATAGTTGCTAACCTAGTGAGTATAAAAACATTGGTTTTCAACCACATATGTAACATCAGAGTCAATAGAAAGTAAAATCTGATCATAAAAAAAATTGTCTGATTTCTCAGGTGAAAAGTTATTTGCAAAGTGGTAAGCAACCAAATAATCGTAAAATTTTGAATTTAAAATGTTCTCTGTCTGCAGAGACGTGATATGCATAGTGTCAGGTAGTTAAACTAAAGTTTTATGAGAGAAAAAAAAATGTTTAACCGAAGTTCATTACACGTGTTTTTTTTTATTATTTTATAAAGTGAATACTAACTTCGATTTAGAAAGACAGTTTTCCCTATATAACTTTGATATTTTTGTCTGCATCGAAGCTCATTAACGCTATCTTGGTCTCAGATTACCAATAAACTCAAAAAAGGAACTATATGGAGACCCAGAGGGGAAAAATTGATCAGAAAACGGGTTTTTAGGAAGAAATCGAGTAATTTGGTGGTTTTTGAGCCATTTCAAAAAAACTTTCCTGTTGAAATGACGTTTTTATTGTCCGAATGTACGCTCATTGACTCTTTCCGGCCCTTTCAACTCTGATAAACAAATATATGGTTCTATACTGAAGCTCAAGAAAAAACAATGTTCACAAAATTAGGTTGCTTAAGGAGAAATCCAGTTACCAAGTTCTGAGCAGTTAAATCGTCGTATTATTTCGTCTTTAAAGTTTTCTCTGTCGGCACAAAATTACTATGCTTAGTATCAGAGAGTAAAATTTAAGTTTTAAGGGAGAAAAAAATTTTTTAACCGAAGTTCATTACACTTGTGTTTTTGTATTATTTTATAAAATGAATACTAACTTCGATTTAGACGAACATTTTTCCCTATATAACTTTGATATTTTTGTTTGCAACGAAGCTCATTGAGGCTTTCTTGGTCTCAGATTACCAATAAATTCAAAAAAGGACCTATATAGAGACCCAGAGGAAAAAAAATGATAAAAAAACGGGTTTTTAGGAAGAAATAGAGTAATTTGGTGGTTTTTGAGCTATTTCAAAAAAACTTTCCTCTTGAAATGACGTTTTTATTGTCCAAATGTACGCTCAATGACTCTTTCCGGCCCTGACAGCTCTGATAAACAAATATATGGTACTAAATTAAAGCTAAAAAAAAACAAGGTTCATAAAATTGAGTTTTTTTAAGGAGAAAGCCAGTTACCAAGTTCTGAGCAAATTAATCAATTTATATCTTCGTATTTAAAGTGTTCTCTATCGGCACAAAAGTACTATGCTTAGTATCAGACAGTAAAATTAAAGTTTTACGAGAGAAAAAAGTGTTTAACCGAAGTTCATTACACTTGTGTTTTTTTTTAAATTTATAAAGTGAATACTAACTTCGATTTAGATAAACAATTTTCCCTATATAACCTTGATATTTTTATCTGCAGTGAAGCTCATGGACGTCATTTTGGTCTCAGATCACCGATAAACTCAATGAAGGATCTCTATAGAGATCCAGAGGGAAAAAACTGATAAAAAAAATGGACTTTTAAGAAAAAAATCTTGTAATTTGGTGATTTTGAGTCATTTCAAAAAAACTTTCATCTTGAAATGACGTTATTATTGTCCGACTGTACGCTCATTGACTCTTTCCGGCCCTTACAGCTCTGATAAACAAATATATGGTTCTATACTGAAGCTCAAGAAAAAACAATGTTCACAAAATTAGGTTGCTTAAGGAGAATTCCAGTTACCAAGTTCTGAGCAATTAAATCATCTTATACTTTTGTAACTAAAGTGTTCCATGGCGGCAAAAAATTACTATGCTTAAAATCAGACAATAAAAATAAAGTTTTATGAGAGAAAAAAATGTTTAACCGAAGTTCATTATACTTGTGTTTTTTTATTGATTTATAAAGTAAATACTAACTTCATTTTAGATAAACAATTTTCCTTATGTAACTTTGATATTTTTGTCTGCAACGAAGATCATTGACGTTATATTGGTCTCAGGTTACCGATAAACTCAGAAAAGTACCTATATAGAGATCCAGAGGGAAAAAACTGATCAAAAAATGGGTTTTCAAAAAAAATTTGAACAATTTGACAATTTTTGAGCCATTTCAAAAAACCTTCCTACTGAATTGACATTGTTATTGTCCGAATGTACGCTCAATGACTCTTCCCGGCCCTGACAAGTCTGATAAACACATATCTGGTTCTATATTGAAGCTCAAATTAAAAAAAATATTCATGAAATTAGGTTTCTTAAGGAGAAAGCCAGTTACCAAAATCTGAGCAATTAAATCATCGTATATTTTCCTATTTAAAGTGATCCCTGTCGGCATACAAGTACTTTTTTTAGTATCAGACAGTAAAATGAAAGTCTTATGAGAGAAAAAAATGTTTAATCGAAGTTCAATACACTTGTGTTTTTTTATCAATTTATATAGTTATAACAAACTTTGATTTAGATAAACAATTTTCCATATATAACTTTAATATTTTTGTCTGCAACGAAGCTCACTGACGCTATTGTGGTCTCAGATTACCAATAAACTCGAAAAAAGACCTATATAGAGATCCAGAGGAAGAAAACTGATCAAAAATGGGTTTTCAAGAAGAAATCGAGTAATTTTGTGATTTTTGAGCCATTCGAAAAAAACTTTCCTCTGAAAACGACGTTGTAATTGTCTGAATGTACGCTCAATGACTCCTCCCGGCCCTGACAAGTCTGATAAGTACATATATAGTTCTATATTGAAGCTAAAAAAAAAATTCATAAAGTTAGGTTTCTTAAGGAGAAAGCCAGTTACCAAGTTCTGAGCAATTAAACCATTGTGTATTTTCGTGTTTAAAGTGTTCCCTGTCGGCGCGAAAGTTCTTTCCCTAGAATCGAGCAGTAAAATGAAAGTTTCATGAGAGAAAAAAATGTTTAACCAAAGTTCATTACACTTGTTTTTTTTTTTAAAGTGAATACTAACTTCGATTCAGATAAACAATTTTCCCTATACAGCTTTGATATTTTTGTCTGCAGCGAAGCTCATTGACGCTATTGTGGTCTCAGATTACCAATAAACACGAAAAAAGACCTATATAGAGATCCAGAGGAGGAAAACTGATCAAAAATGGGTTTTTAAGAAGAAATCAAGTAATTTTGTGATTTTTGAGCCATTGCAAAAAAACTTTCCTCTGAAAACGACGTTGTAATTGTCTGAATGTACGCTCAATGACTCCTCCCGGCCCTGACAAGTCTGATAAGCACATATATGGTTCTATATTGAAACTCAAACAAAAACAATTTTCAGAAATTTAGGTTTCTTAAGGAGAAAGCCATTTACCAAAATCTGAGCAATTAAATCCTTGTGTAATTTCGTGTTTAAAGTGTTCCCTGTCGGCACAAAAGTAATTTTCTTAGTATCAGATTGTAAAAAGAAAGTTTGTTCTTGGGCAAATCGAAGTGTTTCAAGGCTAATTTAGCCCAATTTGGAGATTTTGGGGTTAGAAGTCATTTTTTGAGATTTTTAGGGCTAGAGCCAATTTTGTCAGTCTTTAGTCTTTTTGAAGGATTCTAGGTCAATTCCAAGTGTTTTCTGGGTTTTCTGGGTATGTTCTGCGTTTTAAGGTCAATCTCATTGTTTTCCGTAAATTTCAGTCACTTTTGGGGATTTTTGGGTTTAGAAGTCATTTTTTGAGGTTTTAAGGGCTAGAAAAAAACTTGGCAATTTTAAATGTTTTTTTTTACATGATTTTGGGCCAAATTCTTGCGTTTTCTAGATTTTCTCGTGATTTGGGATGTTTTGGGGCAAATCATAGTGTTTCACGGCTAATTTAGCCCAATTTGAGGATTTTTGGGGTTAGAAGTCATTTTTTGAGATTTTTAGGGCTAGAGCCAATTTTGTCAGTTTTTAGTCACTTTTTGAGGATTCTAGGTCATTTTCAAGTGTTTTCTGGAATTTCTGGGTATATTCTGCGTTTTAGGGTTAATCTCATTGTTTTCCGTATATTTTGGTCACTTTTGAGGATTTTTGGGGTTGGAAGTCATTTTTTGAGGTTTTTAGGGCTAGAAATAAACTTGGTATTTTTAAGTATTTTTTACATGATTTTGTGCCAAAATCTTGCGTTTTCTAGGTTTTCCGGTGATTTGGGATGTTTTGGGGCAAATCATAGTGTTTCACGGCTAATTTAGCCCAATTTGGGGATTTTTGGGGCTAGAAGTCATTTTCAAATTTTCGTTAGTTTTACCCAAATTTATACCAATTTCGTGGTTTTTTGTCTTACCCCCAACTTTCTAGTCTCTGGAACCTTTCCCAACTATTTTCATCCCAATTTAGGCCTTACCCCCACTTCTGGGGGCTTACCCCCAATTTTAGTGTTTTGGGCACTTTTTTGCTGTTTTTATATTTTACCCCTATTTTTTGTTGTTTTTACCCAAACTTATATCAATTTCGTGGTTTTTGGTCTTACCCTCAACGTTCTAGTGTCTGAAGCCTTTCCCAACTATTTTCATCCCATTTTAGGCCTTACCCCCAACTTTTGGGGGCTTACCCCTAATTTTAGTGTTTTGGGCAATTTTTTGCTGTTTTTGTATTTTACCCCTAACTTTCGTTATTTATACCCAAATTTATATCAATTTCGTGGTTTTTTGTCTTACCCTCAACTTTCTAGTGTCTGGAACCTTTCCCAACTATTTTCATCCCGATTTAGGCCTTACCCCCAACTTTTGGGTGGTTACCCCGAATTTTAGTTTTTTGGGCACTTTTTTGCTGTTTTTATAGTTTACCCCTAATTTTCGTTAATTTTACCCAAATTTAAATCCATTTCGTTGTTTTTGATCTTATCCCCAACTTTTTAATTCATTTATGGTGTTTCACTGCTTTTTTGGTAGTTTTCTGGTAAAAGCACCACTTTCCAATGATTTCTGGCCCTTTTCCAGCATTTTGCCACCCTGATCAATTTTTGTAAAAACTCTAACTTTTTTTAGCCCCAACCCCAACCCTAAATCCAAAGTCAATTTCTGAAATCAATTTCTGAGAAGGTAAAATAGGTGATCAATTTCTGAGATCAATTTTTGAGTAGGAAAAATTCCTGCTCAAGTCAATTTCTGAAAACCTCCCTACTCAAAAATTGATCTGGCTAGGCCCCTAACCCTAACCCTAACCCTAACCCTAACCCTAACCCTAACCCTAACCCTAACCCTAACCCTAACCCTAACCCTAACCCTAACCCTAACCCTAACCCTAACCCTAACCCTAACCCTAACCCTAACCCTAACCCTAACCCTAACCCTAACCCTAACCCTAACCCTAACCCTAACCCTAACCCTAACCCTAACCCTAACCCTAACCCTAACCCTAACCCTAACCCTAACCCTAACCCTAACCCTAACCCTAACCCTAACCCTAACCCTAACCCTAACCCTAACCCTAACCCTAACCCTAACCCTAACCCTAACCCTAACCCTAACCCTAACCCTAACCCTAACCCTAACCCTAACCCTAACCCTAACCCTAACCCTAACCCTAACCCTAACCCTAACCCTAACCCTAACCCTAACCCTAACCCTAACCCTAACCCTAACCCTAACCCTAACCCTAACCCTAACCCTAACCCTAACCCTAACCCTAACCCTAACCCTAACCCTAACCCTAACCCTAACCCTAACCCTAACCCTAACCCTAACCCTAACCCTAACCCTAACCCTAACCCTAACCCTAACCCTAACCCTAACCCTAACCCTAACCCTAACCCTAACCCTAACCCTAACCCTAACCCTAACCCTAACCCTAACCCTAACCCTAACCCTAACCCTAACCCTAACCCTAACCCTAACCCTAACCCTAACCCTAACCCTAACCCTAACCCTAACCCTAACCCTAACCCTAACCCTAACCCTAACCCTAACCCTAACCCTAACCCTAACCCTAACCCTAACCCTAACCCTAACCCTAACCCTAACCCTAACCCTAACCCTAACCCTAACCCTAACCCTAACCCTAACCCTAACCCTAACCCTAACCCTAACCCTAACCCTAACCCTAACCCTAACCCTAACCCTAACCCTAACCCTAACCCTAACCCTAACCCTAACCCTAACCCTAACCCTAACCCTAACCCTAACCCTAACCCTAACCCTAACCCTAACCCTAACCCTAACCCTAACCCTAACCCTAACCCTAACCCTAACCCTAACCCTAACCCTAACCCTAACCCTAACCCTAACCCTAACCCTAACCCTAACCCTAACCCTAACCCTAACCCTAACCCTAACCCTAACCCTAACCCTAACCCTAACCCTAACCCTAACCCTAACCCTAACCCTAACCCTAACCCTAACCCTAACCCTAACCCTAACCCTAACCCTAACCCTAACCCTAACCCTAACCCTAACCCTAACCCTAACCCTAACCCTAACCCTAACCCTAACCCTAACCCTAACCCTAACCCTAACCCTAACCCTAACCCTAACCCTAACCCTAACCCTAACCCTAACCCTAACCCTAACCCTAACCCTAACCCTAACCCTAACCCTAACCCTAACCCTAACCCTAACCCTAACCCTAACCCTAACCCTAACCCTAACCCTAACCCTAACCCTAACCCTAACCCTAACCCTAACCCTAACCCTAACCCTAACCCTAACCCTAACCCTAACCCTAACCCTAACCCTAACCCTAACCCTAACCCTAACCCTAACCCTAACCCTAACCCTAACCCTAACCCTAACCCTAACCCTAACCCTAACCCTAACCCTAACCCTAACCCTAACCCTAACCCTAACCCTAACCCTAACCCTAACCCTAACCCTAACCCTAACCCTAACCCTAACCCTAACCCTAACCCTAACCCTAACCCTAACCCTAACCCTAACCCTAACCCTAACCCTAACCCTAACCCTAACCCTAACCCTAACCCTAACCCTAACCCTAACCCTAACCCTAACCCTAACCCTAACCCTAACCCTAACCCTAACCCTAACCCTAACCCTAACCCTAACCCTAACCCTAACCCTAACCCTAACCCTAACCCTAACCCTAACCCTAACCCTAACCCTAACCCTAACCCTAACCCTAACCCTAACCCTAACCCTAACCCTAACCCTAACCCTAACCCTAACCCTAACCCTAACCCTAACCCTAACCCTAACCCTAACCCTAACCCTAACCCTAACCCTAACCCTAACCCTAACCCTAACCCTAACCCTAACCCTAACCCTAACCCTAACCCTAACCCTAACCCTAACCCTAACCCTAACCCTAACCCTAACCCTAACCCTAACCCTAACCCTAACCCTAACCCTAACCCTAACCCTAACCCTAACCCTAACCCTAACCCTAACCCTAACCCTAACCCTAACCCTAACCCTAACCCTAACCCTAACCCTAACCCTAACCCTAACCCTAACCCTAACCCTAACCCTAACCCTAACCCTAACCCTAACCCTAACCCTAACCCTAACCCTAACCCTAACCCTAACCCTAACCCTAACCCTAACCCTAACCCTAACCCTAACCCTAACCCTAACCCTAACCCTAACCCTAACCCTAACCCTAACCCTAACCCTAACCCTAACCCTAACCCTAACCCTAACCCTAACCCTAACCCTAACCCTAACCCTAACCCTAACCCTAACCCTAACCCTAACCCTAACCCTAACCCTAACCCTAACCCTAACCCTAACCCTAACCCTAACCCTAACCCTAACCCTAACCCTAACCCTAACCCTAACCCTAACCCTAACCCTAACCCTAACCCTAACCCTAACCCTAACCATAACCCTAACCCTAACCCTAACCCTAACCCTAACCCTAACCCTAACCCTAACCCTAAGCGTAGGACCGGTGCGTTTTTGTAATTGACCCTAAAAAATGGACCACCTTGGAAAATCGAAAACTATTGCGAATTAGGATAAATAGAGGTCATATATGGACTCTCGAGTTCATTTAAACCAATCCCTATAATTTTTTATCCTTTTGCGGCTTTTGATAAAAAAAATATTGGGGTCATTTTTTTTTAGGGTTAAGAAAAATGAAAGTTAGGTTTGGGAAAGTCACATAGAAAAATTGTTTTTTTCTTCAATTAGGAGATTGGGACAGCTAGTATATGGTCTCTAGTTTCCAAAAATGTCAATTAGGGCTAACTTTTATCAATTTAAGGCAAAAAAAAACTTGTTCGAAAATGGTGCGTTTTTGGTCATTTTTGGGGTTAAGCCCAATTTTTCATAACATTGTGTCAAAGTCAATCAATTGATTTGAGTATGTTCTATACATGATTTTCGAGTGTAGTTTGGGTCAGTAGGTTGTGCTAAACTGTTTTTTTGGTTTTAAAACAAAAAAAAGTGTTAAAAAATGCAATTTTTTGGTTTTTTTTAAACCGAAAAATTCCAAAAATTCCCGACTTTTCTTTTGTGAAAAAAAAAACTAAAAAAGTTTTTTAACCAACTCAAAAGCTATATATTCGTGTTCCTCTTGAAAAACCCTAGATTTTAGTGTATTTTTTTTCTCTCTAAAGTCAATTGAATGAGATTTTAGGACAAGTGCGTTTTTGGAAAAAGTTGGGGTTAAGACCTATTTTGGTTTTTTTACCCTAAAAATTTAACCAACCGTCCAAAATCGATAAATGATACATGGTTGGACTTGTCTTGAGCCAAGGAACCCAGAGAAAAAGTGGGGTTAAGAAATTGGGGTTAAGAATCAGAAACCCTGAACTCCCAGGAATATGTAGTTATACTTTCAACTCAGATTTCCTGGTCTTATTCAAGATTAATTCCCAATTAAGATCGTATAGTACTAGAAAGATAAAAATCAGCATGTAGGCTCAGTTTGCCTTGACAAATCTGAATCTGAAGTCGTTTCAAACAAAAAATTTTTATTTTCCGAGTTTTGGGCAAAAAAAGTGAAAAAGTCCGCCCTAGAGAGGTGCGTTTTTGGCAAATCGAAATTTGAGCTCACAAAAAAGATTTTTAAAAGCGTTATATTTTCAAAACTACTATGCAACTAGCATTATCTGTTCAATAGCTGTCCCCAGATGTACTATTTAACGTTTTCAGATTTTTTTTTGTTTCGTAGTGGCTAAAAAACTAAAACTTACTAAAAAAAAAAGTTGGGGTTAAGGTTTTTTTTTTATTATGGCGCATATATGAATGTTCCTATTATTTTAATATACTTAATACTATTTTTATGGCTTTTAGTGACCAATGGGAGTCCAGAAATGCTAGTTGTTTGATTTTTTCTTTTTTGTTTTTTTTTTCTATGGCTAAAACACCAAAAAAGGACTTAGCCCCAACTTTTTGCCAAAATCGCACTTGTCCTAAAATCTCATTCAATTGACTTTAGAGAGAAAATAAATACACTAAAATGTAGGGTTTTTCAAGAGAAACACGATTAAATTGCTTTTAAGTTGGTTAAAAAAAATTTTATATTTTTTTTTTACAAAAGAAAAGTCGGGAATTTTTGGAACTTTTTCGGTTAAAAAAAACCAAAAAAATGCATTTTTTAACATTTTTTTTTGTTTTAAAACCAAAAAAAAACAGTTTATCACAACCTACTGACCCAAGCCACACTCGAAAATCATGTATAGAACATACTCAAAGCAATTGATTGACTTTGACACACTGTTTTGAAAAATTGGGCTTAACCCCAAAAATGACCAAAAACGCACCTATTTTTGAATAGGTTTTTTTGCCCTCAAAATATACAAATTAGCCCCAACAAACAGTTTTTGAAACTAAAGACTAAGTAATCGCTGCTCCGACCCTCTCTTTGTTGAAAACAAAAAAATTTAAGGCAACCTCATCCAAACCAATCTAAAACCAAAAATTTCCAGTTGAATTCGAGCTAATTTTGTGAACATTGTTTTTTCTTGAGCTTCAATATAGAACCATATATGTGTTTATCACAGCTTTCAGGGCCAGAAAAAGTCAATGAGCGTACATTTGGACAATAAAAACGTAATTTCAAGAGGAAAGTTTTTTTGAAATGGCTCAAAAACCACCAAATTACTCGATTTCTTCCTGAAAACCCGTTTTCTGATCATTTTTTCCCATCTGTATCTCTATATAGGTCTTTTTTTGAGTTTATTGGTAATCTGAGACAATGATAGCGTCAATGAGCTTCGTTGCAGACAATAATATCAAACTTATATAAGGAAAATTGTTTGTCTAAATCGAAGTTAGTATTCACTTTATAAAATTTAAAAAAACACAAGTGTAATGAACTTCGGTTAAAAATTTTTTTTCTCCCATAAAACTTAAATTTTACTGTCTGATAATAAGCATAGTATATTTGTGCCGACAGGGAATACTTTAAATACGAAATTATACGATGATTTAATTGCTCAGAACTTGGTAACTGGCTTTCTCCTTAAGCAACCTAATTTTGTTAAAATTGTTTTTTCTTGAGCTTCAGTATAGAACTATATAAGTGTTTATCAGTGCTGTCAGGGCCGGAAAGAGTCAATGAGCGTACATTCGGACAATAAAAACGTCATTTCAAGAGGAACGTTTTTTTGAAATGGCTCAAAAACCATCAAATTACTCGATTTCTTCTAAAAACCCGTTTTCTGATCAATTTTTTTCCCTCTGGGTCTCCATATAGGTCCTTTTTTGAGTTTATTGGTAATCTCATACCAATATAGCGTTAATGAGCTTCGTTGCAGACAAAAATATCAAACTTATATAAGGAAAATTGTTTGTCTAAATCGAAGTTAGTATTCACTTTATAAAATTTAAAAAAAACACAAGTGTAATGTTCGGTTAAAAAATTTTTTTCTCCCATAAAACTTAAATTTTACTGTCTGATACTAAGCATAGTATATTTGTGCCGACAGGGAATACTTTAAATACGAAATTATACGATAATTTAATTGCTCAGAACTTGATAACTGGCTTTCTCCTTAAGCAATCTAATTTTGTGAACATTGTTTTTTCTTGAGCTTCAATATAGAACCATATATGTGTTTATCAGAGCTGTCAGGGCCGGAAAAAGTCAATGGGCGTACATTAGGACAATAAAAACGTCAATTCAAGAGGAAAGTTTTTTTGAAATGGCTCAAAAACCACCAAATTACTCGATTTCTTCCTGAAAACCCGTTTTCTGATCATTTTTTCCCATCTGTATCTCTATATAGGTCCCTTTTTGAGTTTATTGGTAATCTGAGACCATGATAGCGTCAATGAGCTTCGTTGCAGACAATAATATCAAACTTATATAAGGAAAATAGTTTGTCTAAATCGAAAAATCATTTTTTTGTCACCATCAGAGGGTGAAAAAATTACCAAAAATGGATTATTTTTTTTTAGAAAATGGGTTTTTTGGATAGTTTCGGTCTCTTTCAGACATTGAAATTATTTTTTTCAAATTTATTATAGCTAAGACAATTTTTTAAAGAAACATTTAGGTATATTTAGCGAGTGAAAAAAAAGTTATAGAGGAAGAACTTGTAAAAAACTGCGTTTTTTCAAAAAAGTGCAACTCCATGGAGCCAGATCTCGACAACCAAAAAAAAAATTGACATCAAACTTCCTCTAAAAGATGAGTCGCAAGTAGGACCAAAGTTGTTTCTCGTAAAACGTTTCGAAAAAAAGTCTTCTTCTTATCGAAAAATCATTTTTTGTCACCATCAGAGGGTGAAAAAATGACCAAAAAATGGATTATTTTTTTTTGTATAAAATGGGTTTTTTGGATAGTTTCGGTCTTTTTCAGACATTGAAAACATATTTTTTAATTGTAATATAGCTAAAAACAACTTTTTAAAGGACAATTTAGGGATATTTAACGAGTGAAAAAAAGTTATAGAGGAAAAACGGGTAAAAAACTGCGTTTTTTCAAAAAAGTGCAACTACAGGGAGACAGATCTCAACAACGCATTCGAAATTTGATCTAAATTTGTTTTTAAAAGGTGACTCGTAAGTAGGACTAGAGTTGATTCTTCAATAACTTTTCGATAAAAGCTCATTTTCATACCGAAAAATTAGTTTTTATCGCAATCAGAGGGTGAAAAAATTGAGCAAAAAAATGGGAAATTTTTTTTTTAATGGAAAATTTTAGATTATTTTAATCTTTTTCAGAGAACTAAATGATGTTTTCTAAACACAACACATCAAGCCTGATTTTTTAAAGAAAAAATTAGAGAAATTTAACGAGTGAAAAAAAAGTTATAGAGGAAAAACAGGTAAAAAACTGCGTTTTTTCAAAAAAGTGCAACTACAGGGAGACAGATCTCAACAACCCAAACGAAATTTGACAAAATTTTTCTTTCAGAAGCTTGATCTTGAGTAGGATCAACTTTGATTCAACATTAACTTTTCTTTGAAATTTCGTCTTCACGTCGAAAAAGAGATTTTAAATTTTTTCAAATGCTTGTATAATAGCCTCAATTTTGGCTGATTTTTTACTCCAGTTATTTGAATTTTTTTCAATTTTTAAGAGTTTTTAAATCTTCTAGTTTTTTTCCTTGTGACGCCTGTGCTATTTGCTACTATTTGAATTGTTTTTTTTAGCCAAAACCTATATCACAAAAAAAGTTATCAGCCCATTTTGTGTCTGAAACAGCGTTTTTTCAAAATTTGGTACTTTCCTTACAAAAAATCTCAGCAAAAAAACAAAATTTTTGACCCAAAAACTCTTTAAACGCTTAGGACAAGACTGAGACTTGTTATGAAGTCCTGTCACTTTAGGCAAAAAAATTACGTCTTCATGTCAAAAAACTGATTTTAGTGATTTTCTGATGATCAAATTTGGCCCTCAAAAAGTGAAATTTTTAAATTTTACTAGCGTACTCGTTCCGGTTGAGCTCTGGGGTATATATATCAAGCAAGTTTCACTTTCCCCATAAATCACATTTTGAATCAGATTAAAAATTTTTGAGGTCATTAGGCCTACTGTTCACCGTGCCGAATTATTAGGCAAAAACGGAAAATTGAATTACTTAGCGAAAAATTATCCAATTTAGCTCTAGTCTTTACCGCTGCGTAGCCTAAGATGTGTTCTAGTTATCTAAAAGGGTTTCGGTACGTTCCGGGGGGTAGCGCTAAGTTTTTTTTTGTTTTTAAAAAAAATCGCGATTTTTCAAAATCGCGTTTTTTTACAAGTTTGAAGCATCATAACTCATTGAGTTTTGCTTCAAACAACACCAAAATTGGTGTCCAAGTTGTCCAACTGTTGGACAACGTTGAAGTATAAGAACAGAAGCTGAATAGTAATATCTGATCTAAAAATTGCTTCCAAAAATTGGTCAGAATTCGAAAACTCGATTTTTTTGCAATTTTTGAGGACCTCTAACTCAACAAATATTTGAGATATCTCAACAATTTTGATATCAAATGTTGAACTTAGCCGGTTCAACAGTGTGACGAAGTTTCAATGGAAACCAAAAGTTTTAAAAAAAGTTAGAGGTCCTCAAACTTGCACCAAAATCGATTTTTTCGAAATTTTTAGCTTTTTTGAAGCTTGATAACTCATCGAAAATTCTTTCAAATGACACAAAAATTTGTGTGCGTGTTTTCACAATGTAGTACTAGACGTGGTTATAATGAAAACAGCTGAATAGATTTTTTCGAGCCAAAATTCATTTTCAAAAATTGCTGAAAATCGAAAAAATCGTTTTTTTGGCAATTTTTGAGGACGTCTAACTCATTGAAAAAAAAAGATATCTCAATGATTTTTGTGTCAAATCTTACCCAATCTCCGTTTTGAGCGGTGACGAATTTTCAGCGCAATTCGAAAATCAGAAAAGAAGTTAGAGGTCATCAAACTTGCAACAAAATCAGTTTTCAATTTTTTCTGATTTTTTTTTGCAAATTTTGAGGACCTCTAACTCAAAGACCTTCTGAGATATCAAAAAGATTTTGATATCAACTCTTATACATACTAATGTCTCTATTTTGACATAATTTCAACAAAATTCAATAATTAGAAAAAAAGTTACAGGTCCTCAAAATTGTAGCAAAATAAACAGTTTTCGAAAATTGTCAACTTTTTGTCAAATTTTGAAGACCTATAACTCAAAAACTACTCAACAAAAATTTGTTAATTTTTGATATGTTGTCAATATAGCAACGTTCCATCGTTTGAACGTTTAAGAAGCAAAAATTTCAAAAAAGAAAAAATTTAGTTAGAGGTCCACAAAACTTGCAAAAAAAATTGATTGAAAAAAAAAAAAATTGAAAAAAAAATTGATAACTAATAAAGATTTAAGAAAGTATCAGCTTACAGGTTTCTGAGTGTAGATATGTTGTTGTTGGGTTTTTTTCTCGTAAAATCAAATTGAGTGCTTAATTGTTGATTTTAGACTTGAGAGTTTTTGCTTTTTTGCTAAGGTCTTGTTGCAGGGTGGGGTATAAGTTATATGTTGATTCACTTAGAGATGCTTGTCGATGAACTGGTTCTAGTTGTTCTGATAAGAGTGGGTGTCTTTCTTCAAAGGTGTATGGATTGTCTTGAAAAGAAATGCGTGTTGATGTTTGAGGATTGTTTGTAGTTATTGGACTTTCTTGGGATGTGGTTGGTGGGGGCTGGTTTGGTAGTGGTTGATTAGTGTGATTTCTCAATTGATGGAGTTCGAATCTTACATAGTTTTTGTTTTAGAAGGTCTTGGTTGTTGTTGTTGGGTTTTTTTCTCGTATTTCCAAATTGAGTGCTTAATTGTTGATTTTAGACCTGAGGATTTTTTCAATGTGAGGGTCCGGTATGTTGTGCGCATGACCAGGTTCTTCTATGAATTCTGTTCTACGAACTCGTAGGTTCTAGTTTACAGGTTTCTGAGTGTAGATATGATGTTAGATTTGCTATGAAGATACTTTACCAAACTATAAATATTGATCGAACCCTGATACCTAACATTGGTTGAATTAGAATTCTCTTTCAAAAACTGCTAAAAATCGAAAATTTTGACATTTCAGTAAACAAATTGCTGAAATTTCAGAAAGTTACTGATCAAGAATCAAAAATGGCCTATGCAAAATCGAAGATTGACTTCAAGGACTTAAGAGAAAAGTGGGAAAGAGGAAACTTAGAGACGATGGCGAGAAAGTACCTGTACTCGGACAACCTGGAGCGTTGCTATGTTGGATTTTCATCGGAAGAGAAAGGATTGGGATTGTTTGCGAAGAAAGTAATAGAAGAAGGCGAGTTTATTTGTGCATATTGGGGGAGAAGAATAACGAAGATCGAATATGAGAGCATGAAGAGTGAAGGCAGTAACGACTACTGCTTCACAGACAAGAAAATGATGTATATAGACGGGAGGAATCCGGAGACAAGTGGGATAGCACGTTACATGAACGATGACCACTTGAATCCAAACGCAATAGCTCGAAGGATGATATACAACAGTATATCGCATGTGATCTTCAAAGCAAAAAGGAGAATACAAAAAGGTAGCGAGATTTGCTACGATTATGGAGATGACCATGCACCGTGGCGTTTGAAAGACGGGAAAGAACATGCGAAAGGAACACCGACAACTAAAGCAACAACTTCAACGGACTCAGTGGATGTACGGAGAAACATTTTTGAAATCGACGATAACCGGTTTGAAAGATCAGAAGACAACTTCTCAGGGTGTCAATACCAACAGTTACCAACACTGCAGGGACCCCACCCGGTTGAGCGTTCACCAGGCGAAGACGACGCTCAATCAGATTCGGAGAGGGAACCTGTATTTGTTCCACCATTTGACGACCTTGTTCCGAAGAGAAGGAAAATTGACAGGGTTGAGTCTTCGGAAGAGGAGTGGTTTCCTGATGATAGAGACACTGCAACCAGCAGTAGTAACAGCGAGGGTGAAGAACAAGAACAGACTGAAAGAGAGGACCTGGGAGAGCGAGAGGATCAAGAAGAAAGGTGTCAAGACGACATAAGACAATCTACAATGGAAGGAACTGAGACAGCACCAATTGAAGGAACTGAGACGGTGCCCAGAGGAGTTACTGGCAGAAGAAAGTTGGACTCTTTATACTGCCATTTTTGCGACTTTGAATTCTCGTCAAAGTCGACATTCCCACTAAAGCGTCATTTGGAAAGAGCCCATAAGTTAGAGGGCAAGGCCCTCAACGCCATCCATAAGGCACATTTGGCAGAGTTTCAATTTCGCCTTGAATCAAAGTCAAGAACCCTTAAGTACATATGTACTCGACCCGATTGTCTCGCGATAGTAGATCGCATTAGCCGTCACCAAAAAGATCAGCCAAGGCATGAGGATTGTTACGAAGCATTCAGCAGAGTGGGCCAACTGCCTGAGTTTGTGTTGGCCAAAGCACAAGCTGACGAAAGTCGGAAGCGCGATTGGTTGGTTTGGCAATTGTACTGGCCACAGATCACATACAATTTTGCCCCCATTCTGAAAGCATACAAGAGCTATAAGCTGGAGCAATATGAGAAAAAAATTTCTCGAACAATGACTCCAGAGAACATAGAGGGAAAACTGAATAGGATTGCGATGGCAATTGAGGAGACAAAGGGGCTTTCAGATGCCACAGGAATACAACGATTTTTAGCTCGTGTCGAGGAGGAGGGTGTCAGAGCACCAAAAAGTAAGAAAGTCGTTCTGGATGATTTGAGCGACTTTGTAGTCGACTACCTTGTCATTCGATTGGGAACCCAATATCCAAGACAGAGGATAGATATTCTGCAATTCAAAACAGTAATCAAAAACTCCCAAAATGATCTCAACCTCCCCATGAAGCGTTGGAACCAGGCAAGAGAAACAATCACCAACGATCAACTCCCTACCATCAGTGAAGCCAACAAACTGTCACGTGACCTAGTGACATTTGTCACACAAAAACTTAGCGCGGATTCAATTAGTGAACTTGAGTTCATTCAACTTCAAAGATGCCTCATAACCATGCTGATTATGAGAAATGTCTCCAGAACGTCGGAGATTTTAAAAATGCAAAAAAGCTTCCTAGAGAAAACGTTCTATGACGAAAGAAGCGGGCTCACTGGATTCGAATGTGTGCCGGAAAATCTGAGAAAAGTGCCCCCAGGAGCGGAGCGAGAAGCTGTACAGTTGCTGTATGAGCAATTGCAGCAGAGCCATAAGACCTTTCACATTTACGGCTCGAAGGTCCTTGTGATGAACAAAGAAGAGTCGGAACTAATGGCAGGCTATCTCCAGCTTCTCGAGAGAATGGGAAAGTCAAATTGGAAGTTTATGTGGTCCCAATATACCATTGCTGATGACAACCAACTCTCAGACATGATTGTGTACAAATACCAAAGCAAGTATTACCGTACAGTTGCCAGATTATTCGAGTGTAAAAGGTTCACCTCGAAAAATTATCGAAAACTTATGAAATCAATGTGGGCGGACGACGAGAGTATAACGGAGAGGAATAGAAACGAAATGAACGACCATGTGGGACACAGCAAACAGGTGTCAAAAACCCATTATGAGAGTGCAAGAAACAAACTAACAAAAGCGAAGATTGTGTCGCATCATGTAGACCGAGCCCTAAATAACGCTGCTGGAACTTCCACCTCAATTTTGCCGCCAGCAATCGACGCTTGTGAACCTTCAGGATCGTTTGTCGCCCCGGAAACTCTACCCTTGCTACTCCCTCTGCCTGAACTTGAAAGCGAGGAAAACGACAGTCAAGTGGTGGCCGACAATTCTCAGTCAGAGAAACGAAACGTACTGCGGTTCCTAAACAACCGAAAAGAGAGACCTGGGCGCCAGAAGTATTTGCTCACTCAAGAGATCAGGGAATGGCTGGCTGAGTTGTATGTCGATTACATGAATAAAAAAATCAAGTCCTTGTCAAGATCCATTCAAGATTCACCCTACGACTTGACAAGGGACCAGGTAATGAGCATATTTAAACAAATTACGACATGGCAGAAGAATCAGTGAGGAAAATCGCGAAAAAAACTTTCAAACTAACGAACCTTCAAAACCATTTATTATTTTGCTAAACCATTACTATATTTATAAAAAACTTTTGTAGAACGATGGTAAAGTATTTGTAAAAACACGGAAGCCTTGCTTTTGGAAGAAAAATTGAAGATGAGAAGTTAAAGTTCCAAAAAAGAGAAATTTTCTCGCAAAAAAATTTAAAAAATGAAAAAACCAAAAAAATGAGTAGTCTTTCCCTTGTAGTGATCGGGTGAGTTGTTTTTGACTTTGTGACACTCCATAAGCCTTAGTTGTGCTAGGAGGGGCTTAGTTGACTACAATTCACCCTTTGCAGTTGATTGTTTAAACATTTATAAATTTCCAAATAAAAGAAAGCCTGGCTTCCGAAAAAAAATGAGAACTTAAAGTTCCAAAAAAAGAGAAATCTTTTCTCACAAAAACAACTTGCGACTTGATACATTAACTCGCTAAATGTTGTCATATTGTAACTCATTTTTGTGCAGTATATTGATTAGATCACTTGACTTTGTGACACTCCATAAGCCTTAGTTGTGCTAGGAGGGGCTTAGTTGAGTGATCGGGTGGGTTGTTTTTGACTTTGTGACACTCCATAAGCCTTAATTGTGCTAGGAGGGGCTTAGTTGACTACAATTCATCCTTTGCAGTTTTGTTGCCGTATATTGATTTTGATCACTTGACTTTGTGACACTCCATAAGCCTTAGTTGTGCTAGGAGGGGCTTAGTTGAGTGATCGGGTGAGTTGTTTTTGACTTTGTGACACTCCATAAGCCTTAGTTGTGCTAGGAGGGGCTTAGTTGACTACAATTCATCCTTTGCAGTTGATTGTTTAACATTTATATATCTAAAAAAAGAGAAAGCCTTGGCTTCGAAAAAAAAAAAAAAGATGAGAACTTCAAGTTCCAAAAAAGAGAAAGCTTTCTCACAAAAAAAGAAAAAAAAGAAAAAAAAGCCAAAAAAAGTTTTTGGGACCGATGGTGCCCGCCTCCCCGTTGGCGGTCCTGGATAGCCCTGTAAAAAACAGGGTGAACTGAGAGGCACCAAAACAATTTTGAGAATGAAAAAAAAGAAAACCTGAAAAATGAACCAATCTGTTGGCAAAACGCTGTCAAATCATTAGTTGCACTCCAATCAATATTCCTTTGCAGTTGATTGTTGTTGTTGCCTTATATTGATTTTAATCCTCTGACTTTTTTCCTCCAAAAGCCTTAGTTGTGCTAGGAGGGGCTTTAATGTCTACAATTGATCATACTACTTTGGAAATAGGTGCGTTTTTGAAAAAATATTGGGTTTAAGCACAATTCCATACTTTTGGCCAAAAAATAAAACTAAAATCACTTTTTATGACAAACTATGATTTTTCGGATGCTATTGGACATACTTTGAGAATTGTGAGCATCATTTGAAGTATTTTATTTTATTTTGGGTATGGGTGCGTTTTTGAAAAAAAATTAGGTTTAAGCCAAATTCCAGTTTTGGCCTTAAAATTAGCATAAATTTGATGTTTTGGCAAGCTCTTGCTTTTCTGATGCTATTAGACCTTTTTGCGATGTTCTGGGATAGATTTCCGCTGTTTTATACTAAATTGGGTCTAAGTGCGTTTTTGGAAAAACATTGAGTTTAAGCCAAATTCCAGGTTTTTGGCCTCAAAATGAGCTTAATTTTGTTGTTTTGGCAAACTCTTGCTTTTCTGATGCTATTAGACCTTTTTTCGATGTTCTGGGATAGGTTTCCGCTGTTTTATACCAAATTGGGTCTAGGTGCGTTTTCGTAATTGGGAGCACTTTTTTGCCGAAAAATTGGTTCAATTTCGATTTTCTAGACCCAAATTAGTTTTTTGGGTGTAACTTGCCTTTTTACAGTCCCAGACACTTTTTTAGGCTTTTCTATCGTTTTTTCCTCGATTTCGAGGTCAAGGTGCGTTTTTGGAAACTAAGGTGCGTTTTTGTAATTGACAGGGGGTGTGCGTTTTTGGAGGACCGGTGCGTTTTTGTAATTGACCCAAAAAAATGGACCACCTGGGAAAATCGAAAACTATTGCGAATTAGGACAAATAGAGGTCATATATGGACTCTCGAGAGCATTTAAACCAATCCCTATATTTTTTATCCTTTTGCGGCTTTTGATAAAAAAAATATTGGGGTCATTTTTTTTTAGGGTTAAGAAAAATAAAAGTTGGGTTTGGGAAAGTCACATAGAAAAATTGTTTTTTTTCTTCAATTAGGAGATCGGGACAGCTAGTATATGGTCTCTAGTTTCCAAAAATGTCAATTAGGGCTAACTTTTATCAATTTAAGGCAAAAAAAAACTTGTTCGAAAATGGTGCGTTTTTGGTCATTTTTGGGGTTAAGCCCAATTTTTCATAACATTGTGTCAAAGTCAATCAATTGCTTTGAGTATGTTCTATACATCATTTTCGAGTGTCGTTTGGGTCAGTAGGTTGTGCTAAACTGTTTTTTTGGTTTTAAAACAAAAAAAAATGTTAAAAAATGCAATTTTTTGGTTTTTTTTAAACCGAAAAATTCCAAAAATTCCCGACTTTTCTTTTATGAAAAAAAAAATTAAAAAAGTTTTCTAACCAACTTAAAAGCTATATATTCGTGTTTCTCCTGAAAAACCCTACATTTTAGTGTGTTTATTTTCTCTCTAAAGTCAATTGAATGAGATTTTAGGACAAGTGCGTTTTTGGAAAAAGTTGGGGTTAAGACCTATTTTGGTTTTTTTACCCTAAAAATTTAACCAACCGTCCAAAATCGATAAATGATACATGGTTGGACTTGTCTTGAGCCAAGGAACGCAGAGAAAAAGTGGGGTTAAGAAATTGGGGTTAAGAATCAGAAACCCTGAACTCCCAGGAAAACGTAGTTATACTATCAACTCAGATTTCCTGGTCTTATTCAAGATTAATTCCCAATTAAGATCGTATAGTACTAGAAAGATAAAAATCAGCATGTAGGCTCAGTTTGCCTTGACAAATCCGAATCCGAAGTTGTTTTAAACAAAAAATTTTTATTTTCTGAGTTTTGGGCAAAAAAAGTGAAAAAGTCCGCCCTAGAGAGGTGCGTTTTTGGCAAATCGAAACTTGAGCTCACAAAAAAGATTTTTAAAAGCATTATATTTTCAAAACTACTATGCAACTAGCATCATCTGTTCAATAGCTGTCCCCAGATGTACTATTTAACGTTTTCAGAATTTTTTTTTGTTTCGTAGTGGCTAAAAAACAAAAATTTACTAAAAAAAAAGTTGGGGTTAAGGTTTTTTTTTTATTATGGCGCATATATGAATGTTCCTATTATTTTAATATACTTAATACTATTTCTAAGGCTTTTAGTGACCAATGGGAGTCCAGAAATGCTAATTGTTTGATTTTTTATTTTTTGATTTTATTTCTATGGCTAAAACACCAAAAAAGGACTTAGCCCCAACTTTTTGCCAAAATCGCACTTGTCCTAAAATCTCATTCAATTGACTTTAGAGAGAAAATAAATACACTAAAATGTAGGGTTTTTCAAGAGCAACACGATTATATTGCTTTTAAGTTGGTTAAAAAAGTTTTTATATATTTTTTTTTTTTCAAAAGAAAAGTCGGGAATTTTTGGAATTTTTTCGGTTAAAAAAAAACCAAAAAATTGCATTTTTTAACATTTTTTTTGTTTTAAAACCAAAAAAATAGTTTATCACAACCTACTGACCCAAGCCACACTTGAAAATCATGTATAGAACATACTCAAAGCAATTGATTGACTTTGACACACTGTTTTGAAAAATTGGGCTTAACCCCAAAAATGACCAAAAACGCACCTATTTTTGAATAGGTTTTTTTGCCCTCAAAAGATACAAATTAGCCCTAACCAACATTTTTTGAAACTAAAGACTAAGTAATCGCTGCTCCGACCCTCTCTTTGTTGAAAACAAAAAAATTTAAGGCAACCTCATCTAAACCAATCTAAAACCAAAAATTTCCAGTTGAAATCGAGCTAATTTTGTGAACATTGTTTTTTCTTGAGCTTCAATATAGAACCATATATGTGTTTATCACAGCTGTCAGGGCCGGAAAGAGTCAATGAGCGTACATTTGGACAATAAAAACGTCATTTCAAGAGGAAAGTTTTTTTGAAATGGCTCAAAAACCACCAAATTACTCGATTTCCTCCTGAAAACCCGTTTTCTGATCATTTTTTCCCATCTGTATCTCTATATAGGTCCCTTTTTGAGTTTATTGGTAATCTGAGACCATGATAGCGTCAATGAGCTTCGTTGCAGACTAAAATATCAAAGTTATATAAGGAAAATTGTTTGTCTAAATCGAAGTTAGTATTCACTTTATAAAACAATAAAAAAACACAAGTGTAATGAACTTCGGTTAAAAAAATTTTTTCTCCCATAAAACTTAAATTTTACTGTCTGATACTAAGCAGGGTAATTTTTTGCCGACAGGGTTTACTTTAATCACGAAATTATACGATGATTTAATTGCTCAGAACTTGGTAACTGGCTTTCTCCTTAAGCAACCTAATTTTGTTAACATTGTTTTTTCTTGAGCTTCAGTATAGAACTATATATGTGTTTATCAGGGCTTTCAGGGCCGGAAAGAGTCAATGGGCGTACATTCGGACAATAAAAACGTCATTTCAAGAGTAAAGTTTTTTTGAAATGGCTCAAAAACCATCAAATTACTCGATTTCTTCTAAAAACCCGTTTTCTGATCAATTTTTTTCCCTCTGGGTCTCCATATAGGTCCTTTTTTGAGTTTATTGGTAATCTGATACCAATATAGCGTTAATGAGCTTCGTTGCAGACAAAAATATCAAAGATATATAGGGAAAATTGTTTTTCTAAATTGAAGTTAGTATTCACTTTAAAAAATAATAAAAAAACACAAGTGTAATGAGCTTCGGTTAAAAAATTTTTTTCTCCCATAAAACTTAAATTTTACTGTCTGATACTAAGCATAGTGTATTTGTGCCGACAGGGAATACTTTAAATACGAAATTATACGATAATTTAATTGCTCAGAACTTGATAACTAGCTTTCTCCTTGAGCAATCTAATTTTGTGAACATTGTTTTTTCTTGAGCTTCAATATAGAACCATATATGTGTTTATCAGAGCTGTCAGGGCCGAAAAAAGTCAATGGGCGTACATTAGGACAATAAAAACGTCATTTCAAGAGGAAAGTTTTTTTGAAATGGCTCAAAAACCACCAAATTACTCGATTTCTTCCTGAAAACCCGTTTTCTGATTATTTTTTCCCATCTGTATCTCTATATAGGTCCTTTTTTGAGTTTATTGGTGATCTGAGACCATGATAGCGTCAATGAACTTCGTTGCAGACAATAATATCAAACTTATATAAGGAAAATTGTTTGTCTAAATCGAAGTTAGTATTCACTTTATAAAATTTTAAAAAACACAAGTGTAATGAACTTCGGTTAAAAAAATTTTTCTCCCATAAAACTTAAATTTTACTGTCTGATACTAAGCATAGTATATTTGTGCCGACAGGGAATACTTTAAATACGAAATTATACGATGATTTAATTGCTCAGAACTTGGTAACTGGCTTTCTCCTTAAGCAATCTAATTTTGTGAAAATTGTTTTTTCTTGAGCTTCAATATAGAACTATATATGTGTTTATCAGAGCTGTCAGGGCCAGAAAAAGTCAATGGGCGTACATTCGGACAATAAAAACGTCATTTCAAGAGGAAAGTTGTTTTGAAATGGCTCAAAAACCACCAAATTACTCGATTTCCTCCTGAAAACCCGTTTTCTGATCATTTTTTCCCATCTGTATCTCTATAAAGATCCCTTTTTGAGTTTATTGGTAATCTGAGACCATGATAGCGTCAATGAGCTTGGTTGCAGACTAAAATATCAAAGTTATATAAGGAAAATTGTTTGTCTAAATCGAAGTTAGTATTCACTTTGTAAAATAATAAAAAACACAAGTGTAATGAACTTCGGTTAAAAAATTTTTTATCCCATAAAACTTAAATTTTACTGTCTCATACTAAGCATAGTAATTTTCTGCCGACAGGGAATACTTTAAATACGAAATTATACGATAATTTAATTGCTCAGAATTTGGTAACTGGCTTTCTCCTTAAGCAACCTAATTTTGTGAACATTGTTTTTTCTTGAGCTTCAATATAGAACCATATATGTGTTTATCACAGCTGTCAGGGCCGGAAAGAGTCAATGAGCGTACATTCGGACAATAAAAACGTCATTTGAAGAGGAAAGTTTTTTTGAAATGGCTCAAAAACCACCAAATTACTCGATTTCTTCCTAAAAACCCGTTTTCTGATCAATTTTTTTCCTCTGGGTCTATATATAGGTCCTTTTTTGAGTTTATTGGTAACCTGAGACCAAAATAGCATCCTTGAACTTCGTTGCAGACAAAAATATCAAAGTTATATGGGAAAATTGTTTGGCTAAATCGAAATTAGACAAAGCTTGTTTTTGACTTTGTGACACTCCATAAGCCTTAGTTGTGCTAGGAGGGGCTTAGTTGACTACAATTCATCCTTTGCAGTTGATTGTTTAACATTTATATGTCTAAAAAAGAGAAAGCCTTGGCTTCGAAAAAAAAAAAGAGAACTACAAGTTCCAAAAAAGAGAAAGCTTTCTCAAAAAAAAAAAAACCAAAAAAGTTTTTGGGACCGATGGTGCCCGCCTCCCCGTTGTCCTCCAATCATTAGTTGCACTCCAATCAAAATTCCTTTGCAGTTGATTGTTTTTGTTGCCTTATATTGATTTTGATCCTTTAAATTCTTGCCTCCAAAAGCCTTAGTTGTGCTAGGAGGGGCTTGGTTGTCTACAATTGATAATACTACTTTGGAAATAGGTGCGTTTTTGAAAAAATATTGGGTTTGAGCCCAATTCCATATTTTTGGCCAAAAAATAAAAGTAAAATACTTTTTTATGACAAACTATGACTTTTCGGATGCTATTGGACATACTTTGAGAATTGTGAGCATCATTTGAAGTATTTTATTTTATTTTGGGTATGGGTGCGTTTTTGAAAAAAAATTAGGTTTAGGCCAAATTCCAGGTTTTTGGCCTTAAAATGAGCATAATTTTGTTGTTTTGGCAAACTTTTGCTTTTCTGCTGCTATTAGACCTTTTTTTGATGTTCTGGAATAGATTTCCGCTGTTTTATACTAAATTGGGTCTAAGTGCGTTTTCGGAAAAAAACAGGGGTTAAGCCAAATTCCTTGTTTTTGGCCTTAAAATGAGCATAATTTTGTTGTTTTGGCAAACTCTTGCTTTTCTGATGCTATTAGACCTTTTTTCGATGTTCTGGGATAGATTTCCGCTGTTTTATACAAAATTGGGTCTAAGTGCATTTTTGGAAAAAAATTGGGTTTAAGCCAAATTCCAGGTTTTTGACCTTAAAAAGAGCATAATTTTGTTGTTTTAGCAAGCTCTTGCTTTTCTGATGCTACCAAAACTTTTTTCGATGTTCTGGCATAGATTTCCGCTGTTTTATACTAAATTAGGTCTAAGTGCGTTTTCGGAAAAAATTGGGGTTAAGCCAAATTCCAGGTTTTTGGCCTTAAAACGAGCATAAGTTTGTTGTTTTGGCAAACTCTTGCTTTTCCGATGCTATTAGACCTTTTCTCGATGTTCTCGGATAGATTTCCGCTGTTTTATACTGATTTGGGTCTAGGTGCATTTTTGGAAAAAAATTGGGTTTAAGCCAAATTCCGGGTTTTTGGCCTTAAAATGAGCTTAATTTTGTTGTTTTGGCAAACTCTTGCTTTTCTGATGCTATTAGACCTTTTTTCGATGTTCTGGGATAGGTTTCCGCTGTTTTATACCAAATTGGGTCTAGGTGCGTTTTCGTAATTGGGAGCACTTTTTTGCCGAAAAATTGGTTTAAT
>NW_026971209.1:42500-57523 GCF_963678635.1 Symsagittifera roscoffensis
TAACCCTAACCCTAACCCTAACCCTAACCCTAACCCTAACCCTAACCCTAACCCTAACCCTAACCCTAACCCTAACCCTAACCCTAACCCTAACCCTAACCCTAACCCTAACCCTAACCCTAACCCTAACCCTAACCCTAACCCTAACCCTAACCCTAACCCTAACCCTAACCCTAACCCTAACCCTAACCCTAACCCTAACCCTAACCCTAACCCTAACCCTAACCCTAACCCTAACCCTAACCCTAACCCTAACCCTAACCCTAACCCTAACCCTAACCCTAACCCTAACCCTAACCCTAACCCTAACCCTAACCCTAACCCTAACCCTAACCCTAACCCTAACCCTAACCCTAACCCTAACCCTAACCCTAACCCTAACCCTAACCCTAACCCTAACCCTAACCCTAACCCTAACCCTAACCCTAACCCTAACCCTAACCCTAACCCTAACCCTAACCCTAACCCTAACCCTAACCCTAACCCTAACCCTAACCCTAACCCTAACCCTAACCCTAACCCTAACCCTAACCCTAACCCTAACCCTAACCCTAACCCTAACCCTAACCCTAACCCTAACCCTAACCCTAACCCTAACCCTAACCCTAACCCTAACCCTAACCCTAACCCTAACCCTAACCCTAACCCTAACCCTAACCCTAACCCTAACCCTAACCCTAACCCTAACCCTAACCCTAACCCTAACCCTAACCCTAACCCTAACCCTAACCCTAACCCTAACCCTAACCCTAACCCTAACCCTAACCCTAACCCTAACCCTAACCCTAACCCTAACCCTAACCCTAACCCTAACCCTAACCCTAACCCTAACCCTAACCCTAACCCTAACCCTAACCCTAACCCTAACCCTAACCCTAACCCTAACCCTAACCCTAACCCTAACCCTAACCCTAACCCTAACCCTAACCCTAACCCTAACCCTAACCCTAACCCTAACCCTAACCCTAACCCTAACCCTAACCCTAACCCTAACCCTAACCCTAACCCTAACCCTAACCCTAACCCTAACCCTAACCCTAACCCTAACCCTAACCCTAACCCTAACCCTAACCCTAACCCTAACCCTAACCCTAACCCTAACCCTAACCCTAACCCTAACCCTAACCCTAACCCTAACCCTAACCCTAACCCTAACCCTAACCCTAACCCTAACCCTAACCCTAACCCTAACCCTAACCCTAACCCTAACCCTAACCCTAACCCTAACCCTAACCCTAACCCTAACCCTAACCCTAACCCTAACCCTAACCCTAACCCTAACCCTAACCCTAACCCTAACCCTAACCCTAACCCTAACCCTAACCCTAACCCTAACCCTAACCCTAACCCTAACCCTAACCCTAACCCTAACCCTAACCCTAACCCTAACCCTAACCCTAACCCTAACCCTAACCCTAACCCTAACCCTAACCCTAACCCTAACCCTAACCCTAACCCTAACCCTAACCCTAACCCTAACCCTAACCCTAACCCTAACCCTAACCCTAACCCTAACCCTAACCCTAACCCTAACCCTAACCCTAACCCTAACCCTAACCCTAACCCTAACCCTAACCCTAACCCTAACCCTAACCCTAACCCTAACCCTAACCCTAACCCTAACCCTAACCCTAACCCTAACCCTAACCCTAACCCTAACCCTAACCCTAACCCTAACCCTAACCCTAACCCTAACCCTAACCCTAACCCTAACCCTAACCCTAACCCTAACCCTAACCCTAACCCTAACCCTAACCCTAACCCTAACCCTAACCCTAACCCTAACCCTAACCCTAACCCTAACCCTAACCCTAACCCTAACCCTAACCCTAACCCTAACCCTAACCCTAACCCTAACCCTAACCCTAACCCTAACCCTAACCCTAACCCTAACCCTAACCCTAACCCTAACCCTAACCCTAACCCTAACCCTAACCCTAACCCTAACCCTAACCCTAACCCTAACCCTAACCCTAACCCTAACCCTAACCCTAACCCTAACCCTAACCCTAACCCTAACCCTAACCCTAACCCTAACCCTAACCCTAACCCTAACCCTAACCCTAACCCTAACCCTAACCCTAACCCTAACCCTAACCCTAACCCTAACCCTAACCCTAACCCTAACCCTAACCCTAACCCTAACCCTAACCCTAACCCTAACCCTAACCCTAACCCTAACCCTAACCCTAACCCTAACCCTAACCCTAACCCTAACCCTAACCCTAACCCTAACCCTAACCCTAACCCTAACCCTAACCCTAACCCTAACCCTAACCCTAACCCTAACCCTAACCCTAACCCTAATCCTAGTTTGAGTCACTTTCTGAGAAGGAAAACTCAAATGGTCCCGGAAGCTTTTTTGGCTCAAATATTGATCGCAGAGAGTTGAAAATAGGTTTATTGGGCTTTATAAGCGAGAGAGCACACCCGTACCTAATTTGGGCGAAAAAAAACGTGAAAAAAAAAGTTAGGGCTAGCGAAAATCACTTTCTGAGCCCTTTTTCAAACCCTGAAAAATCAACTTTTTTTTGACTTTTTTGACCAAATAAGGTTGTTTTCGCATTCTACTGCCCATTTCCTGTCCAACGAGCTATCATTCGTATAATTTGGATCATTATTCCACATTTCAGAGACTTTTAGGGCTAAGTCATTTTTTTTCGATTTTTAGGGCTAAGCCCTAAAATTTGAAAATGATCTCATTTTATGAAAAATGGTCCGATTTTGGAAAACGAAGTACCGCTGAGCTTCTCTTGGGCTATTCTAACGATCTAGAATAAGAAATAGGGTGCTCGATAATTTTTCCAAACCTAACTGAAATATCTCAAGTTAAGTGTAGTAACTCTGATGACCCGACTCGGGTCAGACTGATTAAGGACACAAAAAGTTGAGAAAGAACTAACTACGTTGAAATGCTCTACTAGACTAAAATTTGACGGGGAACACGATGGCGTAGTTAGTTTTTGTGATTTCGATCATTTTTTGGTCAAAAATTGAGTTTTCATTTTTTAGCCCTGACCGAGTCACTTTCTGAGAAGGAAAATTTTGAGAAGAAAATCTAAACTTTTCAAAAAGCTAATTAAGCTACTTTTTTACAATTATTTGATACCATCATCGTAGAGAACTTCAATAGAGCTTTCTTATGGTATATATATATCGTATTTTCGACCGTTCGTTTCGGAGAAACCAAATTCACAAACCTCAAGCTTTTTTTTTTTTTGGTTCAGTTTCTAACCCTAAAGGATCTCAACTTAAAAAAAGTCATCCAAATTTAAAAACATTAAGCATGCGAACTCATAATGTACTTATAAAGTATCCGTATATGCTTTCAGCAAAAATTGGGAGCTTGAAAAATGCTAAAAACACCGAAAACTGAAAAAAAAAATTTTTTTTTCTTTTTTTGTTTGTTTTTTCATTATATATGACTCTAGGCAATCGAAAAAGTGTATTATGATAAATTTTATTCTTATACACAGTCTAGAGACAGGAAACGACGTTTGTGAAGCTTAAATTTAAGGACTGGCTCTTCTATTGTGGGTGAAACAGCTAAATGTTTTTGTTGTTCCGTCAGAACTTATTTTTTTGACGGTTTCTTTACACCTAATTTAAATTATTATGTTTGCTGGCTGAACTTTTTTGTTTTTTTTTGCCTTTATGATATCTCAAAGAGTGTTTAGAAAGTTCTTAGGCACGATTAAGAAAGGTTTATGAGGAAAAAAATTATAGCTATAATTAAGTATGTAATGAAGGACCATAATTTATAAAAGCTAAAGCTAAAACTAACTTCGATTTAGATAAACAATTTTCCCTGTAAAGTTTTGATATTCTCGTCCTCAATGGAGCTAATTGAAACTATTTTGGTCTCAGATTACCAATAAACTCAAAAAAAGACCTATATAGAGATCCATAGGAAGAAAACTGATCAAAAAATGGGTTTTTAAGAAGAAATCAAGTAATTTTGTGATTTTTGAGCCATTCCAAAAAAACTTTCCTGTGAAAACGACGTTGTAATGGTCTGAATGTACGCTCAATGACTTCTGCCGGCCCTGACAAGTCTGATAAGCACATATATGGTTCTATATTGAAGCTCAAACAAAAACAATTTTCATAAATTTAGGTTTCTTAAGGAGAAAGCCATTTACCAAGTTCTGAGCAATTAAACCATCGTGTGATTTCGTGTTTAAAGGGTTCGCTGTCAGCACAAAAGTCCTCTGCTTAGAATCAGACAAAAAAAGTGAAAATTTTATGAGAGAAAAAAAATGTTTAACCAAAGTTCATTACACTTGTTTTTTTTTATTTTTTAAAGTGAATACTAACTTCGATTTAGATAAACAATTTTTTCTTATACAACTTTGATATTTTTGTCTGCAACGAAGCTCATTGACGCTATTGTGATCTCAGATTACCAATAAACTCAAAAAAAGACCTATATAGAGATCCAGAGGAAGAAAACTGATCAAAAAATGGGTTTTTAAGAAGAAATCAAGTAATTTTGTGACTTTTGAGCCATTCCAAAAAAACTTTCCTCTGAAAACGACATTGTAATTGTCTGAATGTACGCTCAGCGACTCCTGCCGGCCCTGACAAGTCTGATAAGCACATATATGGTTCTAAATTGAAGCTCAAACAAGAACAATTTTCATAAATTTAGGTTTCTTAAGGAGAAAGCCATTTACCAAGCTCTGAGCAATTAAACCATCGTGTGATTTCGTGTTTAAAGGGTTCCCTGTTAGCACAAAAGTCTTCTGCTTGGAATCAGACAAAAAAATGAAACTTTTATGAGAGAAAAAAAATGTTTACCCAAAGTTCATTACACTTGTTTTTTTTTTTTTTTTAAAGTGAATACTAACTTCGATTTAGATAAACAATTTTCCCTTTACAACTTTGATATTTTTGTCTGCAACAAAGCTCATTGACGCTATTGTGATCTCAGAATACCAATAAACTCAAAAAAAGACCTATATAGAGATCCATAGGAAGAAAACTGATCAAAAAATGGGTTTTTAAGAAGAAATCAAGTAATTTTGTGATTTTTGAGCCATTCCAAAAAAACTTTCCTCTGAAAACGACGTTGTAATGGTCTGAATGTACGCTCAATGACTTCTGCCGGCCCTGACAAGTCTGATAAGCACATATATGGTTCTATATTGAAGCTCAAACAAAAACAATTTTCATAAATTTAGGTTTCTTAAGGAGAAAGCCATTTACCAAGTTCTGAGCAATTAAACCATCGTGTGATTTCGTGTTTAAAGGGTTCGCTGTTGGCACAAAATTAATTTACTTAGAATCAGACAGTAAAATGGAAGTTTTATGAGAGAAAAAAATCGTTTAATTTAAGTTCATTACACTTGTTTTTTTTTTAATTTTTAAAGTGAATACTAACTTCGATTTAGATAAACAATTTTCCCTATACAACTTTGATATTTTTGTCTGCAACAAAGCTCATTGACGCTATTGTGATCTCAGATTACCAATAAACTCAAAAAAGACCTATATAGAGATCCAGAGGAAGAAAACTGAACAAAAAATGGGTTTTTAAGAAGAAATCAAGTAATTTTGTAATTTTTGGGCCATTCCAAAAAAACTTTCTTCTGAAAACGACGTTGTAATTGTCTGAATGTACGCTCAATGACTTCTCCCGGCCCTGACAAGTCTGATAAGCACATATATAGTTCTATATTGAAGCTCAAAAAAAAACAATTTTCATAAAGTTAGGTTTCTTAAGGAGAAAGCCAGTTACCAAGTTCGGAGCAATTAAACCATTGTGTAATTTCGTGTTTAAAGTGTTCCCTGTCGGCAAAAAAAGTACTCTCCTTAGAATCAAGCAGTAAAAGGAAAGTTTTATGAGAGAAAAAAAATGTTTAACCAAAGTTCATTACACTTGTTTTTTTTTTCTTTTTAAAGTGAATACTAACTTCGATTTAGATAAACAATTTTTCCTATACAACTTTGATATTTTTGTCTGCAACGAAGCTCATTGACGCTGTTGTGATCTCAGATTACCAATAAACTCAAAAAAAAGACCTATATAGAGATCCAGAGGAAGAAAACTGATCAAAAAATGGGTTTTTAAGAAGAAATCAAGTAATTTTGTAATTTTTGAGCCATTCCAAAAAAACTTTCCTCTGAAAACGACGTTGTAATTGTCTGAATGTACGCTCAATGACTTCTCCCGGCCCTGACAAGTCTGATAAGCACATATATAGTTCTATATTGAGGCTCAAAAAAAAACAATTTTCATAAAGTTAGGTTTCTTAAGGAGAAAGCCAGTTACCAAGTTCGGAGCAATTAAACCATTGTGTAATTTCGTGTTTAAAGTGTTCCCTGTCGACAAAAAAGCACTCTCCTTAGAATCAAGCAGTAAAATGAAAGTTTTATGAGAGAAAAAAATGTTTAACCAAAGTTCATTACACTTGTTTTTTTTTCTTTTTAAAGTGAATACTAACTTCGATTTAGATAAACAATTTTCCCTATACAACTTTGATATTTTTGTCTGCAACGAAGCTCATTGACGCTATTGTGATCTCAGATTACCAATAAACTCAAAAAAAGACCTATATAGAGATCCAGAGGAAGAAAACTGATCAAAAAATGGGTTTTTAAGAAGAAATCAAGTAATTTTGTAATTTTTGAGCCATTCCAAAAAAACTTTCCTCTGAAAACGACGTTGTAATTGTCTGAATGTACGCTCAATGACTTCTCTCGGCCCTGACAAGTCTGATAAGCACATATATAGTTCTATATTGAAGCTCAAAAAAAAACAATTTTCATAAAGTTAGGTTTCTTTAGGAGAAAGCCAGTTACCAAGTTCGGAGCAATTAAACCATTGTGTAATTTCGTGTTTAAAGTGTTCCCTGTCGGCACAATAGTACTCTCCTTAGAATCAAGCAGTAAAATGAAAGTTTTATGAGAGAAAAAAAAATGTTTAACCAAAGTTCATTACACTTGTTTTTTTTTTTTTTTTTAAGTGAAAACTAACTTTGATTTAGATAAACAATTTTCCCTATACAACTTTGATATTTTTGTCTGCAACGAAGCTCATTGACGCTATTGTGGTCTCAGATTACCAATAAACTCGAAAAAAGACCTATATAGAGATCCAGAGGAGGAAAACTGATCAAAAATGGGTTTTTAAGAAGAAATCAAGTAATTTTGTGATTTTTGAGCCATTCCAAAAAAAACTTTCCTCTGAAAACGACGTTGTAATTGTCTGAATGTACGCTCAATGACTCCTTCCGGCCCTGACAAGTCTGATAAGCACATATATGGTTCTATACTGAAACTCAAACAAAAACAATTTTCATAAATTTAGGTTTCTTAAGGAGAAAGCCATTTACCAAGTTCTGAGCAATTAAATCCTTGCGTAATTTCGTGTTTAAAGTGTTCCCTGTCGGCACAAAAGTAATTTTCTTAGTATCAGACAGTAAAAAGAATGTTTGTTCTGGGGCAAATTGTAGTGTTTCAAGGCTAATTTAGCCCAATTTGGAGATTTTGGGGTTAGAAGTCATTTTTTGAGATTTTTAGGGCTAGAGGCAATTTTGTCAGTTTTTAGTCGTTTTGGAGAATTCTAGGCCATTTTCAAGTGTTTTCTAGGTATATTCTGCGTTTTAGGTTTAATCTCATTGTTTTCCGTATATTTTGGTCACTTTTGGGGATTTTTGGGGTTAGAAGTCATTTTTTGAGATTTTTAGGGCTAGAGCCAATTTTGTCAGTCTTTAGTCTTTTTGAAGGATTCTAGGTCAATTCCAAGTGTTTTCTGGGTTTTCTGGGTATGTTCTGCGTTTTAAGGTCAATCTCATTGTTTTCCGTAAATTTCAGTCACTTTTGGGGATTTTTGGGTTTAGAAGTCATTTTTTGAGGTTTTAAGGGCTAGAAAAAAACTTGGCAATTTTAAAAGTTTTTTTACATGATTTTGGGCCAAATTTATACGTTTTCTAGGTTTTCCCGTGATTTGGGATGTTTTGGGGCAAATCATAGTGTTTCACGGCTAATTTTGCCCAATTTGAGGATTTTTGGGGTTAGAAGTCATTTTTTGAGATTTTTAGGGCTAGAGCCAATTTTGTCAGTTTTTAGTCACTTTTGGAGGATTCTAGGTCATTTTCAAGTGTTTTCTGGAATTTCTGGGTATATTCTGCGTTTTAGGGTTAATCTCATTGTTTTCCGTATATTTTGGTCACTTTTGGGGATTTTTGGGTTTAGAAGTCATTTTTTGAGGTTTTTAGGGCTAGAAATAAACTTGGTATTTTTAAGTATTTTTTACATGATTTTGGGCCAAACTTACGCGTTTTCTAGGTTTTCCGGTGATTTGGGATGTTTTGGGGCAAATCATAGTGTTTCACGGCTAATTTAGCCCAATTTGGAGATTTTTGAGGCTAGAAGTCATTTTTTGAGATTTTTAGGGCTAGAGCCCATTTTGTCAGTTTTTAGTCACTTTTGGAGGATTCTAGGTCATTTTCAATTGTTTTCTGGAATTTCTGGGTATATTCTGCGTTTTAGGGTTAATTTCATTGTTTTCCGCATATTTTGGTCACTTTTGGGGATTTTTGTATTTAGAAGTCATTTTTTGAGGTTTTTAGGGCTAGAAACAAACTTGGCATTTTTAAGTGTTTTTTACGTGATTTTTGGCCAAATTCTTGCGTTTTCTAGGTTTTCCGGTGATTTGGGATGTTTTGGGGCAAATCATAGTGTTTCACGGCTAATTTAGCCCAATTTGGGGATTTTTGGGGCTAGAAGTCATTTTTTGAGATTTTTAGGGCTAGAGCCCATTTTGTCAGTTTTTAGTCACTTTTGGAGGATTCTAGGTCATTTTCAAGTGTTTTCTGGAATTTCTGGGTATATTCTGTGTTTTAGGGTTAATTTCATTGTTTTCCGCATATTTTGGTCACTTTTGGGGATTTTTGGGGTTAGAAGTCATTTTTTGAGATTTTTAGGGCTAGAGCCGATTTTGTCAGTTTTTAGTCACTTTTGGAGGATTCTAGGTCATTTTCAAGTGTTTTCTGGGTTTTCTGGGGTAATTCTGCGTTTTAGGGTCAATCTCCATGTTTTTCGTGTATTTCGGTCACTTTTGGGGATTTTTGGGTTTAGAAGTCATTTTTTGAGATTTTTAGGGCTAGAAACAAACATGGCAGTTTCAAGTGTTTTTTACATGATTTTGGGCCAGTTTCTTGCGTTTTGTAGGTTTTCCGGTGTTTTGAGATGTTTTTGGGGCTAACCCTAAGTTTTCACGGCTATTTTGGCCCAATTTGGGGATTTTAAACTGTTTTTGGGAAAATTTAGACCCGAGTCACTTTTTGAGCTTTTAGTTAGCCCTAACCCCAAACCCAAATTTTCAAAGTCACTTTCTGAGCCTGTTGAGTCACTTTCTGAGAAGGGTCTGACCCGAGTCACTTTCTGAGGTCACTTTCTGAGAAGGGTTTTGTCCCTGGTTCGAGTCACTTTCTGAGCGACCCTTCTCAGAAAGTGACTGAACTAGGACCCTAACCCTAACCCTAACCCTAACCCTAACCCTAACCCTAACCCTAACCCTAACCCTAACCCTAACCCTAACCCTAACCCTAACCCTAACCCTAACCCTAACCCTAACCCTAACCCTAACCCTAACCCTAACCCTAACCCTAACCCTAACCCTAACCCTAACCCTAACCCTAACCCTAACCCTAACCCTAACCCTAACCCTAACCCTAACCCTAACCCTAACCCTAACCCTAACCCTAACCCTAACCCTAACCCTAACCCTAACCCTAACCCTAACCCTAACCCTAACCCTAACCCTAACCC
Source organism: Symsagittifera roscoffensis (assembly GCF_963678635.1). Classification (NCBI taxonomy): domain Eukaryota; kingdom Metazoa; phylum Xenacoelomorpha; order Acoela; family Convolutidae; genus Symsagittifera; species Symsagittifera roscoffensis. Next base: position 52,278 of record NW_026971209.1, read on the forward strand.
TAACCCTAACCCTAACCCTAACCCTAACCCTAACCCTAACCCTAACCCTAACCCTAACCCTAACCCTAACCCTAACCCTAACCCTAACCCTAACCCTAACCCTAACCCTAACCCTAACCCTAACCCTAACCCTAACCCTAACCCTAACCCTAACCCTAACCCTAACCCTAACCCTAACCCTAACCCTAACCCTAACCCTAACCCTAACCCTAACCCTAACCCTAACCCTAACCCTAACCCTAACCCTAACCCTAACCCTAACCCTAACCCTAACCCTAACCCTAACCCTAACCCTAACCCTAACCCTAACCCTAACCCTAACCCTAACCCTAACCCTAACCCTAACCCTAACCCTAACCCTAACCCTAACCCTAACCCTAACCCTAACCCTAACCCTAACCCTAACCCTAACCCTAACCCTAACCCTAACCCTAACCCTAACCCTAACCCTAACCCTAACCCTAACCCTAACCCTAACCCTAACCCTAACCCTAACCCTAACCCTAACCCTAACCCTAACCCTAACCCTAACCCTAACCCTAACCCTAACCCTAACCCTAACCCTAACCCTAACCCTAACCCTAACCCTAACCCTAACCCTAACCCTAACCCTAACCCTAACCCTAACCCTAACCCTAACCCTAACCCTAACCCTAACCCTAACCCTAACCCTAACCCTAACCCTAACCCTAACCCTAACCCTAACCCTAACCCTAACCCTAACCCTAACCCTAACCCTAACCCTAACCCTAACCCTAACCCTAACCCTAACCCTAACCCTAACCCTAACCCTAACCCTAACCCTAACCCTAACCCTAACCCTAACCCTAACCCTAACCCTAACCCTAACCCTAACCCTAACCCTAACCCTAACCCTAACCCTAACCCTAACCCTAACCCTAACCCTAACCCTAACCCTAACCCTAACCCTAACCCTAACCCTAACCCTAACCCTAACCCTAACCCTAACCCTAACCCTAACCCTAACCCTAACCCTAACCCTAACCCTAACCCTAACCCTAACCCTAACCCTAACCCTAACCCTAACCCTAACCCTAACCCTAACCCTAACCCTAACCCTAACCCTAACCCTAACCCTAACCCTAACCCTAACCCTAACCCTAACCCTAACCCTAACCCTAACCCTAACCCTAACCCTAACCCTAACCCTAACCCTAACCCTAACCCTAACCCTAACCCTAACCCTAACCCTAACCCTAACCCTAACCCTAACCCTAACCCTAACCCTAACCCTAACCCTAACCCTAACCCTAACCCTAACCCTAACCCTAACCCTAACCCTAACCCTAACCCTAACCCTAACCCTAACCCTAACCCTAACCCTAACCCTAACCCTAACCCTAACCCTAACCCTAACCCTAACCCTAACCCTAACCCTAACCCTAACCCTAACCCTAACCCTAACCCTAACCCTAACCCTAACCCTAACCCTAACCCTAACCCTAACCCTAACCCTAACCCTAACCCTAACCCTAACCCTAACCCTAACCCTAACCCTAACCCTAACCCTAACCCTAACCCTAACCCTAACCCTAACCCTAACCCTAACCCTAACCCTAACCCTAACCCTAACCCTAACCCTAACCCTAACCCTAACCCTAACCCTAACCCTAACCCTAACCCTAACCCTAACCCTAACCCTAACCCTAACCCTAACCCTAACCCTAACCCTAACCCTAACCCTAACCCTAACCCTAACCCTAACCCTAACCCTAACCCTAACCCTAACCCTAACCCTAACCCTAACCCTAACCCTAACCCTAACCCTAACCCTAACCCTAACCCTAACCCTAACCCTAACCCTAACCCTAACCCTAACCCTAACCCTAACCCTAACCCTAACCCTAACCCTAACCCTAACCCTAACCCTAACCCTAACCCTAACCCTAACCCTAACCCTAACCCTAACCCTAACCCTAACCCTAACCCTAACCCTAACCCTAACCCTAACCCTAACCCTAACCCTAACCCTAACCCTAACCCTAACCCTAACCCTAACCCTAACCCTAACCCTAACCCTAACCCTAACCCTAACCCTAACCCTAACCCTAACCCTAACCCTAACCCTAACCCTAACCCTAACCCTAACCCTAACCCTAACCCTAACCCTAACCCTAACCCTAACCCTAACCCTAACCCTAACCCTAACCCTAACCCTAACCCTAACCCTAACCCTAACCCTAACCCTAACCCTAACCCTAACCCTAACCCTAACCCTAACCCTAACCCTAACCCTAACCCTAACCCTAACCCTAACCCTAACCCTAACCCTAACCCTAACCCTAACCCTAACCCTAACCCTAACCCTAACCCTAACCCTAACCCTAACCCTAACCCTAACCCTAACCCTAACCCTAACCTAACCCTAACCCTAACCCTAACCCTAACCCTAACCCTAACCCTAACCCTAACCCTAACCCTAACCCTAACCCTAACCCTAACCCTAACCCTAACCCTAACCCTAACCCTAACCCTAACCCTAACCCTAACCCTAACCCTAACCCTAACCCTAACCCTAACCCTAACCCTAACCCTAACCCTAACCCTAACCCTAACCCTAACCCTAACCCTAACCCTAACCCTAACCCTAACCCTAACCCTAACCCTAACCCTAACCCTAACCCTAACCCTAACCCTAACCCTAACCCTAACCCTAACCCTAACCCTAACCCTAACCCTAACCCTAACCCTAACCCTAACCCTAACCCTAACCCTAACCCTAACCCTAACCCTAACCCTAACCCTAACCCTAACCCTAACCCTAACCCTAACCCTAACCCTAACCCTAACCCTAACCCTAACCCTAACCCTAACCCTAACCCTAACCCTAACCCTAACCCTAACCCTAACCCTAACCCTAACCCTAACCCTAACCCTAACCCTAACCCTAACCCTAACCCTAACCCTAACCCTAACCCTAACCCTAACCCTAACCCTAACCCTAACCCTAACCCTAACCCTAACCCTAACCCTAACCCTAACCCTAACCCTAACCCTAACCCTAACCCTAACCCTAACCCTAACCCTAACCCTAACCCTAACCCTAACCCTAACCCTAACCCTAACCCTAACCCTAACCCTAACCCTAACCCTAACCCTAACCCTAACCCTAACCCTAACCCTAACCCTAACCCTAACCCTAACCCTAACCCTAACCCTAACCCTAACCCTAACCCTAACCCTAACCCTAACCCTAACCCTAACCCTAACCCTAACCCTAACCCTAACCCTAACCCTAACCCTAACCCTAACCCTAACCCTAACCCTAACCCTAACCCTAACCCTAACCCTAACCCTAACCCTAACCCTAACCCTAACCCTAACCCTAACCCTAACCCTAACCCTAACCCTAACCCTAACCCTAACCCTAACCCTAACCCTAACCCTAACCCTAACCCTAACCCTAACCCTAACCCTAACCCTAACCCTAACCCTAACCCTAACCCTAACCCTAACCCTAACCCTAACCCTAACCCTAACCCTAACCCTAACCCTAACCCTAACCCTAACCCTAACCCTAACCCTAACCCTAACCCTAACCCTAACCCTAACCCTAACCCTAACCCTAACCCTAACCCTAACCCTAACCCTAACCCTAACCCTAACCCTAACCCTAACCCTAACCCTAACCCTAACCCTAACCCTAACCCTAACCCTAACCCTAACCCTAACCCTAACCCTAACCCTAACCCTAACCCTAACCCTAACCCTAACCCTAACCCTAACCCTAACCCTAACCCTAACCCTAACCCTAACCCTAACCCTAACCCTAACCCTAACCCTAACCCTAACCCTAACCCTAACCCTAACCCTAACCCTAACCCTAACCCTAACCCTAACCCTAACCCTAACCCTAACCCTAACCCTAACCCTAACCCTAACCCTAACCCTAACCCTAACCCTAACCCTAACCCTAACCCTAACCCTAACCCTAACCCTAACCCTAACCCTAACCCATCTTGTTCAATCGATTTGAGATCCTTAGGCAAAATCTCCCTGAACTGGACAAAAAACCAGGTAATTACACAAAAAAAAAATGATTTAAAAGAGAAAATTCACTTGACGATTGTATTCTGCTGTTATGAGATTTCTTTTCATTGTTTTGAGCATTACAAGACCCTCTTTTTAGCTCAAATTACAGTAAACTTTATCGTATTTCAATATTTTGAGAGAAAACTGTGGAAAAAATCATTTTTTTCTTCAATTTTTTGTATCATTGTCTGAACATGATGCCAATTGAATTACCTTTTGAGCTCAGTTTTGAACTCTGTACGTAAATAGAAATTTTTGTATTAGATCAGAAACAACAAAAAATAAGTCCCAAAACTTTAAGTTTTTTGTATTTTTTTCCAGATTTATGTCTTTTTTTCGATATGTTGGTATGTATGAAGCCATTATGAGCTTTCTCTCTGGTGTTTTGAACTCTATTTAACCTGCTTCTGAGCTCAACAGAGGATGAGTTTTTTCATGTTTCAAAATTTGAGTGAACCTTCTATATTTGTCTCAAAACGATTCCGATTAAAATACAACTTGCGCCTAAATCTTGAAACTGCACTTGGTATAACAATGATACTTTACAATTAGATCAGATGCGATAAAAAGGGATGCAAAACCTGCCTTTTCTGCATTTTTTGTTGAAGTTGAAGTCTTTGCAATTTTGTTTTTTAACCTGCAAACTTTGCTTTTTTTGAGAAAAAAAACAAGCTTTTTTCGGTTTTTCAGAAAGTTTCAGCGTGGTTTCAGGTATACAGAGCATTGTTTTGAAGAGTATGATCATCTAATAAAAGAACTTTTGGTCAAATTATACCAAATCTTATCGTGTTTTGAAGTTTTTTTTGTAACCACTGACTTAACATGTAACAAAAAGTTAATTACAAGAACTTCATTCCTCAATCTACTCGTAATTAACCATTATTTTTTCAACAATTAGGTAACGAGCTCCGAAACGTTTGCGAAAAAACTAGACATTTCCCCACAAAATCCCAAAAAGAAAGTTTTTTCTTACCATTATCTTAGCATCACACTGAAATCGTGCCAATCCCTATCTTAATACTTTGGGTAGTCTATTCCCTATGTTAAGATCTAGGGTGAAGACTGGGAATTCTTCAACCTAGGTTATTACATGGAGGTCTTAACCACTGGAAAATGTGGCTTCAACATAGTCTTGTTCTATCAATCGGCTGTTTAGTCGAAAACGGAAGAAGAGTGTTTTTGCTGGTTTTTTA